>NC_052164.1:2883509-3003206 GCF_902713615.1 Scyliorhinus canicula
ATGGGACAGTGACGGAGACAGGATAGGGACAGTGGACAGAATGACGGAGCAGAGGATAGGGACAGTGGACAGTGACGGAGAAGATAGGGACAGTGGACAGGACGGAGAGAGGACGGGGACTGTGGACAGTGACGGGGAGAGATAGGACAGGGACAGTGACGGAGACAGGATAGGGACAGTGGACAGAGACAGGATAGGGACCGGGACATGACGGAGAGAGGAGTCGGGGACTGTGGACAGTGACGGAGAGAGGACGGGGACTGTGGACAGTGACGGAGAGAGGACGGGGACAGTGGACAGTGACGGGGAGAGGACGGGGACAGTGGACAGTGACGGAGAGAGGACGGGGACAGTGGACAGTGACGGAGACAGGTTGGGACAGGGACAGTGACGGTGGAGAGGACGGGGACAGTGGACAGTGACGGAGAGAGGACGGGGACAGTGGACAGTGACGGAGACAGGTTGGGACAGTGGACAGTGACGGGGAGAGGATAGGGACAGTGGACAGTGACGGAGAGAGGATAGGGACAGTGGACAGTGACGGGGAGAGAATAGGGACAGTGGACAGTGACGGAGAGAGGACGGGGACAGTGGACAGTGACGGGGAGAGGACGGGGACAGTGGACAGTGACGGAGACAGGATAGGGACAGTGGACAGTGACGGGGAGAGGACGGGGACAGTGGACAGTGACGGGGAGAGGATAGGGACAGTGGACAGTGACGGAGACAGGATAGGGACAGTGGACAGTGACGGGGAGAGGATAGGGACAGTGGACAGTGACGGGGAGAGGATAGGGACAGTGGACAGTGACGGGGAGAGGACGGGGACTGTGGACAGTGACGGGGAGAGGATAGGGACAGTGGACAGTGACGGGGAGAGGACGGGGACAGTGGACAGTGACGGGGAGAGGATAGGGACAGTGGACAGTGACGGAGACAGGATAGGGACAGTGGACAGTGACGGGGAGAGGATAGGGACAGTGGACAGTGACGGGGAGAGGATAGGGACAGTGGACAGTGACGGGGAGAGGACGGGGACTGTGGACAGTGACGGGGAGAGAATAGGGACAGTGGACAGTGACGGGGAGAGGATAGGGACAGTGGACAGTGACGGGGAGAGGACGGGGACAGTGGACAGTGACGGAGAGAGGATAGGGACAGTGGACAGTGACGGAGACAGGATAGGGACAGTGGACAGTGACGGAGACAGGATAGGGACAGTGGACAGTGACGGGGAGAGGATAGGGACAGTGGACAGTGACGGGGAGAGGACGGGGACAGTGGACAGTGACGGAGACAGGATAGGGACAGTGGACAGTGACGGGGAGAGGATAGGGACAGTGGACAGTGACGGGGAGAGGACGGGGACAGTGGACAGTGACGGAGAGAGGACGGGGACTGTGGACAGTGACGGGGAGAGGACGGGGACAGTGGACAGTGACGGGGAGAGGATAGGGACAGTGGACAGTGACGGAGAGAGGACGGGGACAGTGGACAGTGACGGGGAGAGGATAGGGACAGTGGACAGTGACGGGGAGAGGATAGGGACAGTGGACAGTGACGGGGAGAGGACGGGGACAGTGGACAGTGACGGGGAGAGGACGGGGACAGTGGACAGTGATGGGGAGAGGACGGGGACTGTGGACAGTGACGGAGACAGGATAGGGACAGTGGACAGTGACGGAGAGAGGATAGGGACAGTGGACAGTGACGGAGAGAGGACGGGGACTGTGGACAGTGACGGGGAGAGGATAGGGACAGTGGACAGTGACGGAGAGAGGACGGGGACTGTGGACAGTGACGGGGAGAGGATAGGGACAGTGGACAGTGACGGGGAGAGGATAGGGACAGTGGACAGTGACGGGGAGAGGATAGGGACAGTGGACAGTGACGGAGAGAGGATAGGGACAGTGGACAGTGACGGGGAGAGGATAGGGACAGTGGACAGTGACGGGGAGAGGATAGGGACAGTGGACAGTGACGGGGAGAGGATAGGGACAGTGGACAGTGACGCACAGAGGACGGCCAGGCAGTCGACGGACACACCGGGCACGGAACATGACATGGGCCGCGGGCGCCTTGCTTCGGTCCAAGAGTCGGCCCAGGACACACCAGGCTTGTGGACAGATGAGGGCCTAGAGCTTGCGGCACTGCTGTCTCCCACACCATCCACCATCCCAGGTACACTCACCTCGGTTGGGCATATAAGTGACGAGGCTCCTGGGTCACGGTCTGGTGCGCATCACACAGCCGAGCCGGTACAGCAGGTGGAGGTTGGAGCAGCCGAGGGGCAGAGGGGAGGAGGGCAGCCCAGACCCAGCACCCAGCTCCCGCCCAGATGGTTCCCGGGTTCCTGGAATTACTGGACCCACCCAGAGACCCGATGCATGTGGAGACCCAGGGATGGAACAACGGGATGATGGCCATCTTCCAGCATCTGCAGACGCAGTTGGAGGAATCCATCCAGGTCCAGGAGCCAGGAGCGGCTCATCGCAGCCACCCAGGCACAGTCCCAGCAGGCTATGGCCCAGTCCCAGCAGGCTATGGCCCAGTCCCAGCAGGCTATGGCCCAGTCCCAACAGGCCATGGCACAGTCCCAGCAGGCCATGGCCCAGTCCCAGCAGGCCATAGCACAGTCCCAGCAGGCCATGGCCCAGCCCCAACAGGCCATAGCACAGTCCCAGCAGACCATAGCACAGTCCCAGCAGACCATGGTCCAGTCCCAGCAGACCATAGCCCAATCCCAGCAGACCATGGTCCAGTCCCAGCAGACCATAGCCCAGTCCCAGCAGGCCATGGTCCAGTCCCAGCAGGCCATGGTCCAGTCCCAGCAGGCTATGGCCCAGTCCCAACAGTCAGTCACGGTGAGCATCGACCGCCTGGCACACGTGATGGATGGCGTAGTGCACTCACAGGTAGAGGTTGCACAGTCCCTGACAGGGATGTCGCACTCCCTGGGCTCCGTCACTGTGAACGCTCGGACCCTGGTCAATACCGCTGCAGGCCTCCCGGACTGGCAGCGCCAAGTGTCGGTGATGCAATGGCGCATGTCTCTGATCGCACCTCCGTCCCACAGTGAGGCACGGAGTCCACCGGGCTCCCCAAGGGAGGAGGAGGTTCTCCAGCAAGGGAGGTCCCTGAACACTCGGCCGCCCCCCCCCCCCCCCCCGTTCCATCCCTGGCGCATCTGGTGGGCAGCGGGCAGGACAGGGTGGCACCACGTCATCCAGCACGGCCGCCGAGCAGCCTGGCCCATCAAGGCCGGGTCGCCCCAGGAAACGCTTGCCGACGGGGAGCCACGTCGCAGGGCAGGATTCCCAGCAATCCGCCTCCACTCCTGCTGTACCAACTGGGGATACACCTAGGCGTAGTGATAGGGCCCGTAAGGCAAAGAAGCTAGACACATAGTTAGTTGGCACGGGTGCAGGGCACAGTCTGGTTGAAGGGCTAGGGCATCTGTCAGCGAATATGACGATTAAAGTCAATGTTACACTGAATTTTGAAGACTCTGTGCTATATCCGGTGCCGGGGGCTCGTGAGGGTGACCGAGTGGCGCTGGGGTTTACGTTCAGTGCAACGGTGATGCCGGGTGTGCGTTTCCCCCCCCCACCCCCAACCGAGCACCGTTGTCCTCGGCACACCGACGCCAGCGGTGCGGTGGAGTGGTGGGTGGTGGGTGCTGAATGGTGCCCGTGTGCGTGATTGGCGGTGCCAGTGTTCAGTGAATCCCTCTCCCGCAGTGTGTGAACCGTGCGGCCACCAACGCGTTGCGTGCCCGCTGTCCTCGACGGTGCCGTCGTGCAGCCTCTTGGCCATAACCAGCACCCGGGCCGTGTCTGTGCCCCCCCCCCCCCCCCCCCCCCCCCCCGCCACCTTGATGCATGTCCTCCTCCTACTCATTTGCGGTTTCTCTGCTGCCATCGGCTTCTCCCTCTGCCTCCTCCACCAGGGCATCTCCCCTCTGCATTGCGATGTTGTGTATCGGGCCGGTACTGCAGGGCCCCTCCAGAGCGGTCCAGACACCTGAATCGCATCTTCAGCAGTCTGAAACACCGCTCCACCACCCCCCTGGTTGCTGCATGGGCCTCGTTGTATAGGGTCTCCGCGTTGGTCTGGGCCTCTGTATAGGCGTCATCAGCCATGACCCCTGTCGCCCAGCAACCAGCCCCTCATCCGGGGGGGGGGGTCCCTCGAACATTGCGGGGATGAACGACTGCGCCAGAATGTAGGCGTCATGCACACTCCCGCGGTACTTTGCGCACATGTGCATGATCCTCATGTGGGGGTCGCAGACCCCCTGAATGTTCATCGAGTATGTGCCCTACCTGTTCATGAACACTTCCCTGTTTTCTGGGGGTGCATGGGGATGTGCACTCCATCGATGACACCCTGGACCATCGGTATCCCGGCCACGTTGGCGTATCCACACGCCCGTGCTTCCTGCTGTGCGCGGTCCTCGGGAAATTGAATGTACCTGTCCACGATGGCGTACAAGGCATCGGTCACGTCCCGGATGTACCTGTGGACCGATGCCTGTGAGATCCCGGATAGGTCCCCGCTCGGCACCTGGAATGAACCGGTTGCATAAAAAGTTTAGGGCCACCGTCACCATGATGCGTGTCCTCCTCCCATTCCACGTGGTGCGAGGTGCGCCACGAGGTGGCAGATATGTGCGACCGTCTCCCTGCTGAACCGTAGTCTCCTCCTGCATGTAATGCCCTGTGGGAGTGAGTCCCACATTCTGCCCGGGTGGGATTCTCTGCCCCTGAGGCTAAGCGTGATGCCGTGAGGTTATCCCTGTGCCTTTATTCTGGAGGCAATAGCCCCAGTCTGATGTTCTATCCTCAGGTGCGATTCACTCGAGCGAGAGCACAACGCTGAGAATCCCAGGGCAGCCCTTCACTGGGTCTTCCGGCAGCTTCCACGCCTCACCAGATTCACCCAAGTCAAGCGAGATGTCACAATTGGAACTACGGCCAAAAGGCCGGGACCAAACGGCGCTCCCGGAAATAGGTCGCAAATCTACTTGACACCTACTTGCCCGGAATACACCGGAATCCCTCGATTCTCCGGCCTACCCAGTGAGGCTGCAGCCAGGCACCAATCAGTGCTGGCCCACTCAAACATGGGCTGAATGGCACCCTGGGGATCTCCTGGGCCATCGGAGACCCCTGGGTGGTCAGGGTAAGTGCAGGGTCCTGCCCCTGGCCCTCTCCCTAGAATGTGGGCACTTTGGCATTGCCCATGGGTGGGGGTTGCGGGAGACCCACAACCTCACTTCCAGATTGGGACACTCTTTCAAAATGGCGGGCGGATCTTTGTGTTCAGCTCCCCAGTGCTGGAATAAATTCTGAGCGGGATTCTCCATTGCGGGATCCTCCGCTTCGCCAGCAGCGCTCTCTCGCCCGCGGCATTCCTGACGGCGCTGGAGTATCCACAATGTGAAAGCCCATTGGCCGGCTGCCAGGACAGGCAATCCCGCCCAGTAAGCATCAGTGAGCAGCGGTGGGGAATTCACCGGCAGAGCCGCGGGAAACTCCCTGAAAAACACGCCATAAATATACGGAGACATCTTTTGGGATAATTGCGCCCTCACAGTTCTGGGTTCATCCCTATAAAAGGTTATTTTTTATTAATTTACAGGCTGTGGGGGTCGCTGACTAGACCAGCATTAACATCCCTAATTGCCCTCAACAAGGTGGTGGTGAGCTGCCTTCTTGAGCCGCTGCAGTCCGTGGGGTGTAGGTACACCCGCTGTGCTGTTAGGGAGGGAGTTCCAGGATTTTGCCCCAGTGACAGTGAAGGAACGGCCGATATATTTCCCAGTCAGGGTGGCGAGTGACTTGGACGGGAACCTCCAGGTGGTGGGGGTCCCAGGTGTCTGCTGCTCTTGTCCTAGATAGTAGTGATTGTGGGTTTGGAAGGTGCTGTCTAAGGAACCTTGGTAGGTTTCTGCAGTGCATCTTGTAGCTGGTACACACGGCTGCCAGTGTGCATGGTGGTGGAGGGAGTGAATGTTTGTGGAATTGGTGCCAATCAAGCGAGGCTGCTTTGTCCTGGATGGTGTTGAGATTTTTGGATGTTGTTGGAGCCTCTCTCATCCAGGCAAGTGGAGAGTATTCCATCCCACTCCTGACTAATGCTTTGTCGATGGTGGGAATGCTTTGGGCACAGTTGCCAATGGTGGAGCGATGGGGGGGGGGGCTGAAGGAGCCAGAATTGGGGGAGTGCAGAGATCTCAGAGGGTTGTGTGGTTGGGAGCGATGAGGATATGAAGGGATTTAAAAACAAGGGTGAGGAGGTTAAACCAACCCCCCCCCCCCCCCCCCCCAGTTCAGTTATTAACAACACTTGGGGTTAACTACAGTAAATGGGTCAGAAATAGCGACACTGCCCCTCTCCCTCTTTGAGAATAAACTCTTTAGGGTGTCTCACAGCTCCTGATGGGGATCACAGCCCTGTGTCCTCATCAAACACACAATGTGCCGGCTCCCTCTTGTGGCAAAGAACTAACTCAACAAGTAAACATTGGGAAGCTTCCCGGGGCCGCGAGACTGGGATTGACATGTGTGTGTCCCTGGGTCAGCTGAAGCCAGCGGGAACGGCAATGTTATAAATCAGCAAAGGCAGAATGGAGGAATATTGGCCAAAGGCACCAGGGGGAATCCCCTCTGAAACCAACAGTGGCCACTGATTCTTTAATGGCCACTTAAGGACAAATATGCAACTTTGATTTAAGATCTTAACTGAAAGACAGACATGCACTAGAACATCGCACCATTCCCTCAGTACTGACCCTCTGACAGTGCAGCACTCCCTCAGTACTGACCCTCTGACAGTGCGGCACTCCCTCAGTACTGACCCTCTGACAGTGCAGCACTCCCTCAGTACTGACCCTCTGACAGTGCAGCACTCCCTCAGTACTGACCCTCTGACAGTGCAGCACTCCCTCAGTACTGACTCTCTGACAGTGCAGCACTCCCTCAGTACTGACCCTCTGACAGTGCAGCACTCCCTCAGTACTGACCCTCTGACAGTGCGGCACTCCCTCAGTACTGACCCTCTGACAGTGCAGCACTCCCTCAGTACTGACCCTCTGACAGTGCAGCACTCCCTCAGTACTGACCCTCTGACAGGGCGGCACTCACTCAGTACTGACCCTCTGACAGTGCAGCACTCCCTCAGTACTGACCCTCTGACAGTGCAGCACTCCCTCAGTACTGACTCTCTGACAGTGCAGCACTCCCTCAGTACTGACCCTCTGACAGTGCGGCACTCCCTCAGTACTGACCCTCTGACAGTGCGGCACTCCCTCAGTACTGACCCTCTGACAGTGCGGCACTCCCTCAGTACCGACCCTCTGACAGTGCAGCACTCCCTCAGTACTGACCCTCTGACAGTGCAGCACTCCCTCAGTACTGACCCTCTGACAGTGCAGCACTCCCTCAGTACTGACCCCCTGACAGTGCAGCACTCCCTCAGTACTGACCCTCTGACAGTGCAGCACTCCCTCAGTACTGACTCTCTGACAGTGCAGCTCTCCCTCAGTACTGACCCTCTGACAGTGCAGCACTCCCTCAGTACTGACCCTCTGACAGTGCAGCACTCCCTCAGTACTGACCCTCTGACTGTGCTGCACTCCCTCAGTACTGACCCTCTGACAGTGCGGCACTCCCTCAGTACTGACCCTCTGATAGTGCAGCACTCCCTCAGTACTGACCCTCTGACAGTGCGGCACTCCCTCAGTACTGCCTCTCTGACAGTGCGGCACTCCCTCAGTACTGACCCTCTGACAGTGCAGCACTCCCTCAGTACTGACCCTCTGACAGTGCAGCGCTCCCTCAGTACTGACCCTCTGACAGTGCGGCACTCCCTCAGTACTGACCCTCTGACAGTGCAGCACTCCCTCAGTACTGACCCTCTGACAGTGCAGCACTCCCTCAGTACTGACCCTCTGACAGTGCAGCACTCCCTCAGTACTGACCCTCTGACAGTGTGGCGCTCCCTCAGTACTGACCCTCTGACAGCGCAGCACTCCCTCAGTACTGACCCTCTGACAGTGCAGCACTCCCTCAGTACTGACTCTGTGACAGTGCAGCACTCCCTCAGTACTGACCCTCTGACAGTGCGGCACTCCCTCAGTACTGACCCTCTGACAGTGCGGCACTCCCTCAGTACTGACCCTCTGACAGTGCAGCACTCCCTCAGTACTGACCCTCTGACAGTGCAGCACTCCCTCAGTACTGACCCTCTGACAGTGCAGCACTCCCTCAGTACTGACCCCCTGACAGTGCAGCACTCCCTCAGTACTGACCCTCTGACAGTGCAGCACTCCCTCAGTACTGACTCTCTGACAGTGCAGCTCTCCCTCAGTACTGACCCTCTGACAGTGCAGCACTCCCTCAGTACTGACCCTCTGACAGTGCAGCACTCCCTCAGTACTGCCTCTCTGACAGTGCGGCACTCCCTCAGTACTGACCCTCTGACAGTGCAGCACTCCCTCAGTACTGACCCTCTGACAGTGCAGCGCTCCCTCAGTACTGACCCTCTGACAGTGCGGCACTCCCTCAGTACTGACCCTCTGACAGTGCAGCACTCCCTCAGTACTGACCCTCTGACAGTGCAGCGCTCCCTTAGTACTGACCCTCTGACAGTGCAGCACTCCCTCAGTACTGACTCTCTGACAGTGCGGCGCTCCCTCAGTACTGACCCTCTGACAGCGCAGCGCTCCCTCAGTACTGACCCTCTGACAGTGCAGCACTCCCTCAGTACTGACCCTCTGACAGTGCAGCGCTCCCTCAGTACTGACCCTCTGACAGTGCAGCACTCCCTCAGTACTGACCCTCTGACAGTGCGGCACTCCCTCAGTACTGACCCTCTGACAGTGCGGCACTCCCTCAGTACTGACCCTCTGACAGTGCAGCGCTCCCTCAGTACTGACCCTCTGACAGTGCGGCACTCCCTCAGTACTAACCCTCTGACAGTGCAGCACTCCCTCAGTACTGACCCTCTGACAGTGCAGCGCTCCCTCAGTACTGACCCTCTGACAGTGCAGCACTCCCTCA
This sequence comes from Scyliorhinus canicula, assembly GCF_902713615.1. NCBI lineage: Eukaryota > Metazoa > Chordata > Chondrichthyes > Carcharhiniformes > Scyliorhinidae > Scyliorhinus > Scyliorhinus canicula. Next base: position 2,892,575 of record NC_052164.1, read on the forward strand.
GTACTGACCCTCTGACAGTGCGGCACTCCCTCAGTACTGACCCTCTGACAGTGCAGCACTCCCTCAGTACTGACCCTCTGACAGTGCAGCACTCCCTCAGTACTGACCCTCTGACAGTGCGGCACTCCCTCAGTACTGACCCTATGACAGTGCGGCACTCCCTCAGTACTGACCCTCTGACAGCGCAGCACTCCCTCAGTACTGACCCTCTGACAGTGCAGCACTCCCTCAGTACTGACCCTCTGACAGTGCAGCACTCACTCAGTACTGACCCTCTGACAGTGCAGCACTCCCTCGGTACTGACCCTCTGACAGTGCGGCGCTCCCTCAGTACTGACTCTCTGACAGTGCGGCACTCCCTCAGTACTGACCCTCTGACAGTGCGGCACTCCCTCAGTACTGACCCTCTGACAGTGCGGCGCTCCCTCAGTACTGACTCTCTGACAGTGCGGCACTCCCTCAGTACTGACCCTCTGACAGTGCAGCACTCCCTCAGTACTGACTCTCTGACAGTGCGGCATTCCCTCAGTACTGACCCTCTGACAGTGCAGCACTCCCTCAGTACTGACTCTCTGACAGTGCGGCACTACCTCAGTACTGACCCTCTGACAGTGCGGCGCTCCCTCAGTACTGACTCTCTGACAGTGCGGCACTCCCTCAGTACTGACCCTCTGACAGTGCAGCACTCCCTCAGTACTGACCCTCTGACAGTGAGGCACTCCCTCAGTACTGACCCTCTGACAGTGCAGCACTCCCTCAGTACTGACCCTCTGACAGTGCGGCACTCCCTCAGTACTAACCCTCTGACAGTGCAGCACTCCCTCAGTACTGACCCTCTGACAGTGCGGCACTCCCTCAGTACTGACCCTCTGACAGTGCAGCACTCCCTCAGTACTGACCCTCTGACAGTGCAGCACTCCCTCAGTACTGACCCTCTGACAGTGCAGCACTCCCTCAGTACTGACCCTCTGACAGTGCAGCACTCCCTCAGTACTGACCCTCTGACAGTGCAGCACTCCCTCAGTACTGACCCTCTGACAGTGCGGCACTCCCTCAGTACTGACCCTATGACAGTGCGGCACTCCCTCAGTACTGACCCTCTGACAGCGCAGCACTCCCTCAGTACTGACCCTCTGACAGTGCAGCACTCCCTCAGTACTGACCCTCTGACAGTGCAGCACTCACTCAGTACTGACCCTCTGACAGTGCAGCACTCCCTCGGTACTGACCCTCTGACAGTGCGGCGCTCCCTCAGTACTGACTCTCTGACAGTGCGGCACTCCCTCAGTACTGACCCTCTGACAGTGCAGCACTCCCTCAGTACTGACCCTCTGACAGTGCGGCGCTCCCTCAGTACTGACTCTCTGACAGTGCGGCACTCCCTCAGTACTGACCCTCTGACAGTGCAGCACTCCCTCAGTACTGACTCTCTGACAGTGCGGCACTCCCTCAGTACTGACCCTCTGACAGTGCAGCACTCCCTCAGTACTGACTCTCTGACAGTGCGGCACTACCTCAGTACTGACCCTCTGACAGTGCAGCACTCCCTCAGTACTGACCCTCTGACAGTGCAGCACTCCCTCAGTACTGACCCTCTGACAGTGCAGCACTCCCTCAGTACTGACCCTCTGACAGTGCAGCACTCCCTCAGTACTGACCCTCTGACAGTGCAGCACTCCCTCAGTACTGACCCTCTGACAGTGCAGCACTCCCTCAGTACTGACCCTCTGACAGTGTGGCGCTCCCTCAGTACTGACCCTCTGACAGTGCGGCACTCCCTCAGCACTGACCCTCTGACAGTGCAGCGCTCCCTCAGTACTGACCCTCTGACAGTGTGGCGCTCCCTCAGTACTGACCCTCTGACAGTGCAGCACTCCCTCAGTACTGACCCTCTGACAGTGCGGCGCTCCCTCAGTACTGACCCTCTGACAGTGCAGCACTCCCTCAGTACTGCAGTGTAAATATCAGCCTAGATTTCTGTGTCAAATCCTGGAGTGAAGTTGAAGCGGGAATCGTCTGTCTCAGGAACGATTACAAACCACTCAAACACAGCTTGAAATGTGAACGTTAACAACTGCCCGTCCCCCTGTCCCTCTCCCATCCAATACTCACGGAAATACTTGAGTGTCTCCTCAATCTGTTCCTGTGTGAGGTGGATGGCAATGTCGGGAGCCACGAGAGGAGTGTTTAACCAATCGTCGTGGCTATAACCGTACACCGTGTCTGCCCTCAGTGTGTACCTCGGTAAACCCTCCTCCAACAAGCTGAAGATCTCAACCTCGGGGACATTTTCACTGTAACACACATCTGTGGACCAGAGAGAGTTCAAAAAAACTGGATCAGCAAGAGGGGAAGATATTGGTGGGGAGGGGAGGACAGGAGGGGAGAGAGGAGGAGAGCGAGAGACAAGCTGGAGAGAGGTGGGGAGACAAGGTGAGGGGGAGGGAAAGGGGAAGAGGGGGACGGGAGAGAAAAAGGGGGATCGGAATGGGGAAGGGAGAGAGTGGAGAGGGGCTGTAACTCTAAGAGTTAACCTCAGAGATATACATGCTGCTGCTTTCATAATGAGGTCAGCTCGCCCGACTGAAGAGATTGTGAAGAGATCAGTGACTCCAAACTCGTGTCAATGTCCAAATGCCCAAATACTTGCTGTGAATAAATATTTCTAGTTAAAATGACTGTGGATTCGAGTAGCGTACATTTGGGAGAACTAGGCAATCATCAAACCCTGTTTAAACCCCGTTACCACACAACACAGCATGGTGGCAGGGAGTGAAAAATTCAGCAAAGACGGAAAGAAGCCACAGGGCTGACAAGAAAAGAGAATCTCAAAGGAAGGACAAGGGAAAAAATTCCAAACTCCCCAAGGCATGAGAATATGACGGGGACAGCAGCGGCAAACTGCGAGACAGGCTCGGACACTGCGAGCAGTCAGCACAGGCCCAAAGCAGCAAACTGCGAGACAGGCTCGGACACTGCGAGCAGTCAGCACAGGCCCAAAGCAGCAAACTGCGAGACAGGCTCGGACACTGCGAGCAGTCAGCACAGGCCCAAAGCAGCAAACTGCGAGACAGGCTCGGACACTGCGAGCAGTCAGCACAGGCCCAAAGCAGCAAACTGCGAGACAGGCTCGGACACTGCGAGCAGTCAGCACAGGCCCAAAGCAGCAAACTGCGAGACAGGCTCGGACACTGCGAGCAGTCAGCACAGGCCCAAAGCAGCAAACTGCGAGACAGGCTCGGACACTGCGAGCAGTCAGCACAGGCCCAAAGCAGCAAACTGCGAGACAGGCTCGGACACTGCGAGCAGTCAGCACAGGCCCAAAGCAGCAAACTGCGAGACAGGCTCGGACACTGCGAGCAGTCAGCACAGGCCCAAAGCAGCAAACTGCGAGACAGGCTCGGACACTGCGAGCAGTCAGCACAGGCCCAAAGCAGCAAACAACATCCAAGAAGCTGGGTCACACCAGGAACAATTCCAGAGCTCAGCAGGAACGTGGAGCCCAGGTTCCAACTCCCAGAGCCATGTCAGAGTGCGGACAGCCCACAGCAGGCCCAGAGGTGGGACAGCTGGAGAGGCACCAAACTGCTTCAGGATTACATACAGACTAGACACCCCAGGTCAATACTCTACGTCACGCTACAGGAACTATCGCTGGCAACGTGATAGCACGGCAAAGGGTTGGAGAGCCTTCAGCTTCTTACAAAGTAATCATGCAAACTTTTGTCTCTTATTTCAGCATCAGTCGGTACTCAATGGGCCAGAACTCCCAAGGAGTGGCAATCATAGTCGAGTTGTCACTCTGTTCCTTATTGCTCAGAGTGGGATGAAGCTTTGCCTTTCTCGCCCGACCTTCTGATTTGGGCCGATTGAGATTAGTGCAGTAGAGTTGGAGGAAGTGAAACCACGCCCCCATTTAAACAGCACCAGCTTCCATAAAGATAAACTGAGGTATCTTTTATCCTTTATCCTCCAAGTCCAAAGATGTGCAGTTTAGGTGAATTGGCCATGATAAATTGCCCTTAGTGTTGGGTGGGGTTACTGGGTTATGGGGATAGGGTGGAGGTGTTGACCTTGGGTAGGGTGCTCTTTCCAAGAGCCGGTGCAGACTCGATGGGCCGAATGGCCTCCTTCTGCACTGTAAATTCTATGTAAAAAAAAATAAGTGTACATCTGGGACTTTTGTCTTTAGCGCACCCTCCTGGCAGGTTTTAATATCGCGCTTCTTTTAAACTAAAAGGTTCTTTTACAAAAGCATAAATTTTAGTCAGAAACATAACAATTATTTTATCGATGGTCAGGAAACTTCAACAAGATCATCGTGGGGGGTGCTATGTCTTTTCGTCCGACGTCACTTCGTCCAACGACACTTCGTCCACGTCTTTTGGTCCAACGTCTTTTTGTCCGATGATTTTTTTCGTCAAAGACTTTTTGTGACTTGACTTTTTGTAACTTGCTTAGTAGCACTCCACTCCACTCCCCACAATAACTTTTTGTAAATAGAAATCTTCTCTAATGCACATAGCAAGGTATAATATGCAATAAAGGATTTTTATTTTTAAAGGTCTCTTTCCTTTAACGAGCCTCGTTAAAGGATAGATATTACCGTTCTCTTTCTTAATTCGCAAATAACAAATAATGCTGCTGAGGGGTTTCATTCTGCGATAAAGCGTTCGGCGGGTGGAGCTCATTTGAATATCCGGAGGTTAATCAAAACTCTGAAGGAAGAGGAAGGGTCCATAATAGGCAAAAAGGCTCAAATTCTTTGGGGAGATCAGTCGACTTCATGTACGCGATATAAGAAAATAACTGAACGCCTCAAAAGATTGGTCGTTCAATATGATTCTACAACAAAAATTGATTTCTTGAGGAATGTTGCTTACAATTTACATCAATTTTAAGTAATTTTGGGAATTTTAAGTAATTAGTAAACTTTTAGATTTTTTAACTGCATTTTTAGATTTTTTAACTGCATTTTTCAACTTGCATTTTACTTGCATTTTATCAATTACTTGCATTTTAGCAATTAAATTCACTTGCTGTATTGTACTTGCATTTTATCAATTAAATGGTTTTATACGGAGTTAATTTGTAATTGGATAATTGGACGAAGTGACGTTGGGCCAAAAGACGGGCGGACAAAAAGACGTTGGACCAAAAGACGTGGACAAAATGTCGTTGGACGAAGTGACGTCGGACAAAAAGACGCGACACGATCATGGGGGTGTTAGATGAAGCATTATCAGATCTCTTACAGAAGGATTTCATGTTGGTTAAAGCAGCACAGATCGTGAGACAGATGGAACTTAGAAAACAGGATTGATGTTTGTTTGCAGGGAAGGAGTGGCCCAGTTGAAGAGGATGAACGGGACCATTCAATTCACAGGCCATAATATGGACAGCGCACCAAAACCTAAACCTGCCAAAATGGGGAAAAGTGCGGCAGCCGCCATTTTAAAATGTCTCCAGTGTGGTGGGAACAAGCCGCAGAAACAAGAAGAGTGTCCAGCAGGGGGTGGCAGAGCGCCACCACTGTGGGAAAATACACGGACAACTTGTGAAAAGAGTGAGAATATTTGAAAGCAGGGCCATGTAAAGAATTGGAGGAAGCACGAGAACAGAAACTAACTTTCACTGGGGAGACAGATGACACTGAAAACAAGTATTGGAGTATTAAACTGAATGTGGATGGAAAACACACAGATTATAAATTAGGCACAGGAGCAGGGGTTTCTGAATCATCAGATGATGTGAAATGGCTCAAGCAGATTGGGTTTAAACTCTCATCTATGAAATGACAGGATCTTAGGGGGACTAGACAAAAGGTGAAAGGCCATCTTATGGTGAAGCTGAAATATAAAGTCGGAGAAATTGTCAAAACTCTGCCTGTCATTCAAAATCAAGAGTACTTTCGACTAAGCCAAAAGGAATTCCGAAAATTGAAATGAATCCATAAAATGGACAAAATTGCAAATGAGCATTACAGCATTATATTCTCAAACAAATTCTCAAATTGTTTACAGGTCTGGGAAAATCAAACACTGAGTATTATCATCCTCCGAGCTGACGCTAAACTAATTTGCCTCTTTACACTGAGGAAATTCCCTCACACACTCTTGAAGAAAGTGAAGGTTGAAATTGAATAGATGCTGCAGCAAGGCGTTATCTCACCAGTAACCATGACAACATAATGGTTCAGGGATGGTTATGGTCCTAAAGCCAAACAGCTCGATGAGCATCTGCGTGGAATTAACTCAACTCAGCAAATTTGTGGAACGTGAGATCAACCCAATGGTTTCAGGGGATCAAAGTTTTGCAAACTAGACAAGAGTATTTTATTTACCAAATGGGTGGCACTGTAGCACAGTGGTTAGCACTGTTGCTTCTCAGCCCCAGGGTCCCAGGTACGATTTCCCACTGGGTCACTGTCTGTGCAGAGTCTGCACGTTCTCCCCGTGTCTGCGTGGGTTTCCTCCGGGTGCTCCGGTTTCTTCCCACAAGTCCCAAAAGACGTGCTGTTAGGGGGATTGGCCATTCTGAATTCTCCCTCAGTGTACCCGAACAGGCGCCGGAATGTGGCGACCAGGGGCTTTTCACAGTAACTTCATTGCAGTGTTAATGTCAGCCGACTTGTGACAATAAAGATTATTATTATTTGGATGTGAACAGTGGATTTTGGCAGTGGTCTCTGGACAAAGGACCCAGATTGCTGACCACAAATATAACCCCTTTCGGTCATTGTTGTTTCAATAAAATTCTCCTGTTTGAGCCAGGGGTAATGAATAGTGTATACAGGAGGTGGAGGGAAGTGGGGCTAGTCAAGGTGAGGGATTTGTATTTGGAGGAAGGGTTCGCCAGTCTGGAGGAGTTAAGGGAGAGGGTAGAGCTGCCAAGGGGGAGTGAGTTCAGATATTTGCAGGTTGGGGACTTTGCGCGAAAGGTCTGGAGGGGTTTCCCCAAGTTGCCAGAATACAACCGCCTGGAGTGACTGCTGCTTCCGGATGTGGAAGGGGAGGGAAGAATTGGGGATATATATAAGTGGCTGGGGGAGCAGGGAGGCGAGCGGGTGGTGAAAATCAAGGAGAAATGGGAAGCGGAGTTGGGAGGGGAGATCAGATGGGGAGTATGGAGTGAGGCATTGCGTAGGGTAAACGGGATCTCCTCTTTGGATGAGTAAATTTGCAGATGACACAAAAGTCGGTGGAGTTGTGGACAGTGCAGAAGGATGTTGCAGGTTACAAAGGGACATAGATAAGCTGCTGAGCTGGGCTGAGAGGTGGCAAATAGAGTTTAATGCAGAAAAGTGTGAGGTGATTCATTTTGGAAGGAATAACAGAAAGGCAGAGTACTGGGCTAATGGTAAGATTCTTGGTAGTGTGGATGAGCAGAGAGATCTCGGTATCCATGTACATAGATCCCTGAAAGTTGCCACCCAAGTTGATAGGGTTGTTAAGAAGGCGTACGGTGTGTTAGCTTTTATGGGTGGAGGGATTGAGTTTCGGAGCCATGAGGTCAAGTTGCAGCTATACAAAACTCTGGTGCAGCCGCATTTGGAGTATTGCGTGCAGTTCTGGTCGCCACATTATAGGAAGGATGTGGAAGCATTGGAAAGGGTGCAGAGGAGATTTACCAGGATGTTGCCTGGTATGGAGGGAAGATCTTATGAGGAAAGGCTGAGGGACATAAGGCTGTTTTCATTAGAGAGAAGAAGGTTAAGAGGTGACTTAACTGAGGCATACAAAATGATCAGAGGATTAGATGGGGTGGACAGTGAGAGCCTTTTTCCTCGGATGGTGATGTCCAGCACGAGGGGACATAGCTTTAAATTGAGGGGAGTTAGATATAGGACAGATGTCAGAGGTAGGTTCTTTACTCAGAGAGTAGTAAGGGCGTGGATAAACATATGGACGATAAGGGAATAGTGTAGATGGGCTTTAGAGGGGTTTCACAGGTCGGCGCAACATCGAGGGCCGAAGGGCCTGTACTGCGCTATAATGTTCTATGTTCTATGTGCAAGGATGAGCCTGATACAGTTTAAGGTGATGCACAGGGTGCATATGACTCGGGCGAGTTACAAGGAATCAACCCACTGTCATCATGAACGACCAGGGGAGGGTAAAACTGTGTAAGCAAGAACAGAGGAACGACCAGTCATGGAACTTGAATCACAGGCGCAGAGCATGTGAGTTACTAGGTACTGAATCCCCGGGGAGAGTGTGGCTCTGAGACATACGGGGGGGGGGGGCACAATCATTGAAAAAACTCCACAAGCAAGATTGTACAGGGTTGAGACAGACAGAGTACTGTAAGGAAAACCGTAGCACCATAATATCATCAGTGGGAAAACCAATAGATACTTGGCCTTACTAGTCAGATCCTGATGAAGATTTATCAGCAGTTCCAGACAGCCAGGGCAAGGGCACTCCCACTGGGATTATCCTCAATCTCAAACGGAGATCAGAACAAGATCATGGAGATTGGTCAAGGCAGCTCGGAGACTAAGCCTGTCAGTATGGGAATGCAGGAGGATGTAAATATGATGGGGATAAACATGGGGGGAGGGAGACAATAAAGGGTTAACATCGGAAAGATACACGATACTGATGTGATAATGATGTCAGATCACATGGCTGAGCAGTAAAAGCAATTTGGAAGGAGAATTAACTCCAAATTCATGTTGATGCCAAGTGTGTAAACAGATGCTGTAATTAAATAGTTCTGGTTAAAAAGAGTACAGTTCGAGCAACAAATGTTTGGGAGACGGGACAATCTCCAAACACTACCAAAATCAAACTGTACGAACAAACAATAACCCAGAGGCTGTTTAGGGCCCAGTCAGCTATCAGCACAGCCTCCAATGGTGGAGTGATGGAAAGGGGGGGGCGGGGGGGGGGGGGGGGCTGAAGGGCCCAGAATTGGGGGAGTGCAGAGATCTCAGAGGGTTGTGTGGTTGGGAGCGATGAGGATATGGAGGGACTTAAAAACAAGGGTGAGGAGGTTAAATCAACCCCCCCCCCCCCACCCCCCCAATTCAGTTATTAACAACACTTGGGGTAGGGTCGGTACAAGGGTTCTTTAGGCGGTGGCAGCCTTTTCTCGACTTTCTGGCTCAACGATAGGGTACTGGGACAGTAGCAGCAGCAACCCGGGGAGGGAAAAGGGGAGGGAAAAGGGGGGGGGGCCAACAATGACTATGTTTGTTTATTTAATTTTAATATTTTTTAAGTTCTTTTGTTGTTCATTAGGGTTGGGGGGGGTGGGGGGATGTGATACATGCGCCGATACGGTCTGGGGGTGTCACAGTTATTATGGGTTATTTTGTTGCATTTCATTGTTTGTCGTTATGTTTTATATTTTCTGTAAAAAATTCCAATAAAAATTATATTAAAAAAAAAAACAACACTTGGGGTTAACTACAGTAAATGGGTCAGAAATGGCGACACTGCCCCTCTCCCTCTTTGAGAATAAACCCTTTAGGGTGTCTCACAGCTCCTGATGGGGATCACAACCCTGTGTCCTCATCAAACACACAGTGTGCCGGCTCCCTCTTGTGGCAAAGAACTAACTCAACAAGTAAACATTGGGAAGCTTCCCGGGGCCGAGAGCCTGGGATTGACATGTGTGTGTCCCTGGGTCAGCTGAAGCCAGCGGGAACGGCAATGTTATAAATCAGCAAAGGCAGAATGGAGGAATATTGGCCAAAGGCACCAGGGGGAATCCCCTCTGAAACCAACAGTGGCCACTGATTCTTAAATGGCCACTTAAGGACAAATATGCAACTTTGATTTAACACCTTAACTGAAAGACAGACATGCCCTAGAACATCGCACCACTCCCTCAGTACTGACCCTCTGACAGTGCAGCACTCCCTCAGTACTGACCCTCTGACAGTGCGGCACTCCCTCAGTACTGACCCTCTGACAGTGCAGCACTCCCTCAGTACTGACCCTCTGACAGTGCGGCACTCCCTCAGTACCGACCCTCTGACAGTGCGGCACTCCCTCAGTACTGACCCTCTGACAGTGCGGCACTCCCTCACAACAGACCCTCTGACAGTGCAGCACTCCCTCAGTACTGACCCTCTGACAGTGCCGCACTCGCTCAGTACTGACCATCTGACAGTGCAGCACTCCCTCAGTACTGACCCTCTGACAGTGCGGCACTCCCTCAGTACTGACCCTCTGACAGTGCGGCACACCCTCAGTACTGACCCTCTGACTGCAGCACTCCCTCAGTACTGACCCTGTGACAGTGCGGCACTCCCTCAGTACTGACCCTCTGACAGTGCGGCACTCCCTCAGTACTGACCCTCTGACAGTGCAGCACTCCCTCAGTACTGACCCTCTGACAGTGCGGCACTCCCTCAGTACTGACCCTTTGACAGTGCAGCACTCCCTCAGTACTGACCCTCTGACAGTGCAGCACCCCCTCAGTACTGACCCTCTGACAGTGCGGCACTCCCTCAGTACTGACCCTCTGACAGTGCGGCACTCCCTCAGTACTGACCCTCTGACAGTGCAGCACCCCATCAGTACTGACCCTCTGACAGTGCAGCACCCCTTCAGTACTGACCCTCTGACAGTGCAGCACTCCCTCAGTACTGACCCTCTGACAGTGCGGCACTCCCTCAATACTAACCCTCTGACAGTGCGGCGCTCCCTCAGTACTGACCCTCTGACAGTGCAGCACTCCCTCAGTACTGACCCTCTGACAGTGCGGCACTCCCTCAGTACTGACCCTCTGACAGTGCCGCACTCGCTCAGTACTGACCATCTGACAGTGCAGCACTCCCTCAGTACTGACCCTCTGACTGCAGCACTCCCTCAGTACTGACCCTGTGACAGTGCGGCACTCCCTCAGTACTGACCCTCTGACAGTGCAGCACTCCCTCAGTACTGACCCTCTGACAGTGCGGCACTCCCTCAGTACTGACCCTCTGACAGTGCCGCACTCGCTCAGTACTGACCATCTGACAGTGCAGCACTCCCTCAGTACTGACCCTCTGACTGCAGCACTCCCTCAGTACTGACCCTCTGACAGTGCCGCACTCGCTCAGTACTGACCCTCTGACAGTGCAGCACTCCCTCAGTACTGACCCTCTGACAGTGCAGCACTCCCTCAGTACTGACCCTCTGACAGTGTGGCACTCCCTCAGTACTGACCCTCTGACAGTGCAGCACTCCCTCAGTACTGACCCTCTGACAGTGCGGCACTCCCTCAGTACTGACCCTCTGACAGTGCCGCACTCGCTCAGTACTGACCCTCTGACAGTGCAGCGCTCCCTCAGTACTGACCCTCTGACTGCAGCACTCCCTCAGTACTGACCCTCTGACAGTGCCGCACTCGCTCAGTACTGACCCTCTGACAGTGCAGCACTCCCTCAGTACTGACCCTCTGACAGTGCAGCACTCCCTCAGTACTGACACTCTGACAGTGCAGCACCCCCTCAGTACTGACCCTCTGACAGTGCGGCACTCCCTCAGTACTGACCCTCTGACTGCAGCACTCCCTCAGTACTGACCCTCTGACAGTGCGACACTCCTCAGTACTGACCCTCTGACAGTGCAGCACTCCCTCAGTACTGACCCTCTGACAGTGCAGCACTCCCTCAGTACTGACCCTCTGACAGTGCGGCACTCCCTCAGTACTGACCCTCTGACAGTGCGGCGCTCCCTCAGTACTGACCCTCTGACAGTGCCGCACTCCCTCAGTACTGACACTCTGACAGTGCAGCACTCCCTCAGTACTGACCCTCTGACAGTGCGGCGCTCCCTCAGTACTGACCCACTGACAGTGCAGCACTCCCTCAGTACTGACCCCCTGACAGTGCAGCACTCCCTCAGTACTGACCCTCTGACAGTGCAGCACTCCCTCAGTACTGACCCTCTGACAGTGCGGCACTCCCTCAGTACTGACCCTCTGACAGTGCGGCACTCCCTCAGTACTGACCCTCTGACAGTGCGGCACTCCCTCAGTACTGACCCTCTGACAGTGCGGGGCTCCCTCAGTACCTGATTCCATTCACCCTGAAGAAGGAAATCTGAGCGTGTCTCCAGCACGCTTGCACATTTGGACGAGTTCTTCGGATTTGAGGATTCTCAGCCCAGTATAGACGACATTCCGACCCATGAGTGCAGGATTCTGCTGCCACCTGACACCAAGAGACAGAGCGGTACAAGCCACAGAGAGCGGCCTGATGCCAAGAGAGTGGTTCACGCACCACGAAGAGTCCCCAACTCTGCACAGAAAATGATGCCAGACTCCACAGAGAAAGCAGTACAAGCCTCCACAGCGAGATCGTTGACAGGCTCCACGATGGAAGGAACGCAAGACTTCAGAGCGCAGTCCTTGCATGAACAAGACCGTGAAGGTCTAGCAACCTCCTCTGAGGAACCAGCAGCAGACAATGCAAGTCTGCCACGCTCAAGTGCACAGCAAGATGACTATCATAGTCTACCACGCTCATGTGAACAACAAAAAGACTATGACAGTCTACCTAGATTATTTGAGCCACCAGAAGAAGACTCTGACAGTCTACCCAACTCATCTAACCAATAAGAACATACTGAAGGTCTACCCACTGTATGTGCGACAAGTGACAAAGGCTTCACAATTCCCATACAAGATGTGCGATATCTCAGCGAGACTGACAGATCTCAGCTAGTATGTACAGAGGCACTCGACAATCAAAGTGAGGCTACTAGTGACTCCAGTGACTCCACATTAATTCAAACCTCATCTACTCGAGCCTCTCCACAAGAACCTGAAATGACTCCAGACGGGGAGCATCAAGAAACCAAAGGTGATTCAGGTGAACCAGAAAAGGGCTCCAGACGGGGAGCATCGACAAGTCAAAGATGATTCAAGTGAACCGGACATGACTCCAGATGGGGAGCGCCGAGGAATCAGAGACGGCACGCTCAATGAAACAGCAGATGCCACACAGGACACTGACACAAGTAACTTTGTGAAGGACTCGAATTCTCCACTCGGTATGGTCATTGAGCGCAACAAACACAACAAAACCTGCAAAAACAAAACAAAGACAACAACAAGAAGTGTACCAGAGGCAACAAACTCAACAACAAGCACATCAATAACAACAATGACAACAATAGAACAACAGCTGGTACGACATGGTACAACTCTGCCCCTGAAGGACAATGTTACTGCTCAGCTCAGAGCAATGGCGAGGGTGCAAACATACCATGGCATGTCAAAGCATCTTACCAATTCACGTTTTCTACACAACGGACAAGCAAACCAGCTTTCAGGAAAGATGTCATCAAGAATTGCTACCACAAGCATAAAAAAAAAGAGTCCAACTCAGACAATGAAGTGATTTGACCATTTGAACACCTCCTGATGACTTCTTGGTTACGTAAACACCAGGACACTGACGGCGTTCACAAGGGAATGACATCAACATCGACACTTCCATAACAGCACAAGAAAGCCACTCGACCGTATAAATTCATGAACTTTGGACTCATAATTATTATTTGGTATTGTATAATCCTCAATGTCATAACTATTCTTTAATCTTGTATAGTCATCATAGTCATCATAACTTGTACATGTCATCACTTATTGACCTGTTTTTGTTCAATTTTTCTTTAACACTGTACAGAAAATATGTAACACGAAAAAAGGGGGATGTGGTAATAGTGATATGCATCACTGTAAATACACAAGGGGTTAATGTAAATACACTACGACTAAGTCCGACCAGAGGGGAGGCCATATTAGATTTGGTACTTGGTAATGAACCACGGCAAGTGATAGATTTGTTAGTGGGGGAGCATTTTGGAGGTAGTGACCACAATTCTGTGACTTTCACTTTAGTAATGGAGAGGGATAGGTGCATGCAACAGGGCAAGGTTTACAATTGGGGGAAGGGTAAATACAATGCTGTCAGACAAGAATTGAAGTGCATAAATTGGGAACATAGGCTATCAGGAAAGGACACAAGTGAAATGTGGAACTTGTTCAAGGACAGGTACTGCGTGTCTTTGATATGTATGTCCCTGTCAGGCAGGGAAGAGATGGTCGAGTGAGGGAACCATGGTTGACAAGAGAGGTTGAATGTCTTGTTAAGAGGAAGAAGGAGACTTATGTAAGGCTGAGGAAACAAGGCTCAGACATGGTGCTGGAGGGATACAAGGTAGCCAGGAGGCAACTGAAGAAAGGGATTATCAGAGCTAAGAGAGGGCATGAAAAATCTTTGGCGGGTAGGATCAAGGAAAACCCCAAGGCCTTTTACATATATATGAGAAATATGAGAATGACGAGAGCGAGGGTGGGTCCGATCAAGGACAGTAGCGGGAGATGGTGTATTGAGTCTGAAGAGATAGGGGAGAACGAGTACTTTTCTTCAGTATTTACAAACGAGAGGGGCCATATTGTTGGAGAGGACAGTGTGAAATAGACTGGTAAGCTCAAGGAGATACTTGTTAGGAAGGGAGATGTGTTGGGCGTTTTGAAAAACTTGACGATAGACAAGTCCCCCGGGCCTGACGGGATATGTCCAAGGATTCTATGGGAAGCAAGAAATGAAATTGCAGAGCCGTTGGCAATGATCTTTTCATCCTCACTGTCAACAGGGGTGGTACCAGGGGATTGGAGAGTGGCGAATGTCGTGCCCCTGTTCAAAAAAGGGAAAAGGGATAACCCTGGGAATTACAGGCCAGTTTGTCTTACTTCGGTGGTAGGCAAAGTAATGGAAAGGGTACTGAGGGATAGGATTTCTGAGCATCTAGAAAGACACTGCTTGATTAGGGATAGTCAGCACGGATTTGTGAGGGGTAGGTCTTGCCATACACGTCTTATTGACTTCTTTGAGGAGGTGACCAAGCATGTGGATGAAGGTAAAGCAGTGGATGTAGTGTACATGGATTTTAGTAAGGCATTTGATAAGGTTCCCCATGGTAGGCTTATGCAGAAAGTAAGGAGGCATGGGATAGCGGGAAATTTGGCCAGTTGGATAACGAACTGGCTAACTGATAGAAGTCAGAGAGTGGTGGTGGATGGCAAATATTCAGCCTGGAGCCCAGATACCAGTGGCATACCGCAGGAATCAGTTCTGGGTCCTCTGCTGTTTGTGATTTTCATTAACGACTTGGATGAGGGAGTTGAAGGGTGGGTCAGTAAATTTGCAGATGATACGAAGATTGGTGGAGTTGTGGATAGTGAGGAGGGCTGTTGTCGGCTGCAAAGAGAATTAAATGGGATGCAGAGCTGGGCTGAGAAGTGGCAGATGGAGTTTAACCCTGACAAGTGTGAGGTTGTCCATTTTGGAAGGACAAATATGAATGCGGAATACAGGGTTAATGGTAGGGTTCTTGGCAATGTAGAGGAGCAGAGATATCTTGGGGTCTATGTTCATAGATCTTTGAAAGTTGCCACTCAAGTGGATAGAACTGTGAAGAAGGCCTATGGTGTGTTAGCGTTCATTAGCAGAGGGATTGAATTTAAGAGCTGTGAGGTGATGATGCAGCTGTACAAAACCTTGGTAAGGCCACATTTGGAGTAGTGTGTGCAGTTCTGGTCACCTCATTTTAGGAAGGATGTAGAAGCTTTGGAAAAGGTGCAAAGAAGATTTACCAGGATGTTGCCTGAAATGGAGAGTAGGTCTTACGAGGAAAGGTTGAGGGTGCTGGGCCTTTTCTCATTAGAACGGAGAAGGATGAGGGGCGACTTGATAGAGGTTTATAAGATGATCAGGGGGAATAGATAGAGTAGACAATCAGAGACTTTTTCCCCAGGTGGAACAACCCATTACAAGGGGACATAAATTTAAGGTAAATGGTGGAAGATATAGGGGAGATGTCAGAGGTAGGTTCTTTACCCAGAGAGTAGTGGGGGCATGGAATGCACTGCCTGTGGAAGTAGTTGAGTCGGGAAAGTTAGGGACCTTCAAGCGGCTATTGGATAGGTAGAATAATGGAGTGTAGAATAATTTGTTCTTAAGGGCAGCACGGTAGCATTGTGGATAGCACAATTGCTTCACAGCTCCAGGGTCCCAGGTTCGATTTCGGCTTGGGTCACTGTCTGTGCGGAGTCTGCACATCCTTCCCGTGTGTGCGTGGGTTTCCTCCGGGTGCTCCGGTTTCTTCCCACAGTCCAAAGATGTGCAGGTTGGGTGGATTGGCCATGATAAATTGCCCTTAGTGTCCAAAATTCTATGATCTATGATTAACCTAGGACAAAAGTTCGGCACAACATCGTGGGCCGAAGGGCCTGTTCTGTGCTGTATTTATCTATGATCTAAGTAAACACTAGATGGAGCACCAGAGACATCACGACATGCAGACATACAGCTAATGAATACATAGAATAGGACACGACCAATGGGCAGTCAAGACACCCAGAGGTGACACTACCACAAGGGGGCATTACACAACCCAGATACAAGGACAGGGCACACATGCTCTGTCTCTTTCCACAGGCGACACTTCGAGAGTGGGACAGGGACAGATCAGAAGCATCACACCCACCACATGGCTTAGAGCAGACTGGTTAGTTAGACTGAGTTACTGTAGCAAGATTAGCAGGAGAGCCAAACTCATGGAGAACTGTGCTAATGGTTGAATAAATCACATTGAACTTACTTCAAAGTCTGGAGTACCTTTTGGTCAAAGCTGCATCGAGTTGCAGCCTGTGTTATCCCGGAGTACATAACACAACAGTGGGGGAAGGGAAGGGGGCCCTCGAGCTGCGGGATGAATGTTTAGCTGCCGCATGTAGGGTTAAGTTGAGGCACTAACTGCACATTGAGATCGAGAATGGCACAATTTGTAAATGAGCATTGCACACTGACTGCTGTTTCAATCTGCACTACCCCCAGGGCACCATCCCAGTACTATGAGCGAGGTGTGAACACCATTTTGGATCTGAATCAGCCCACATAATGCCAGAAACACAAGCTGCATTTGCAGAGTCCAGCTGCAGTATTGTGGACGGCCCACAGAGGGCAGCCTGAGACTGAATATTGCTTCCTGTGTTAATGCTGAGGCCAACGCTATCCCCTCCCTGACTTACCTTGTGATTCCGTAAGGGTCTCCCCTTCTGTACCTCCTGGACTCCCCTCAATACACTCCCAGGCAGCCAGCCATAAACCCGACCCTGCCGTGATCCTGGCCCAGTTTCCAATATGAGGTACACACCAGAGGGAGAGTTACCAGCGATGATCAACTTAGAGGATCCAGTCGTCAGGCTGCAGGAGCCCCATTTGAGGGGGTGAGAAAGCCTGGAGATCAGGATCCATTGCTGGGATTCTCCCACACCCAACTCCGCCTGCTGCTCGAGCCTTGGACTGGTACAATGCTGTGATCTCAGGTACACCCACTGTGCTGTTAGGGAGGGAGTGCCAGGATTTTGACCCAGCGGCAGTGAAGGAACGCGATATATTTCCAAATCGGGGTGGTGAGTGACTTGGAGGGGAACCTCCAGGTGGTGGGGGTCCCAGGTATCTGCTGCCCTTGTCCTTCTAGATGGTAGCGGCCGTGGGTTTGGAAGGTGCTGCCGAAGGAACCTTGGTGAGTTGCTGCAGTGCATCTTCTCGATGGTACACACGGCTGCCACTGTGTGTCGGTGGTGGAGGGAGTGAATATTGATGCTGGTAGGTGATGGAGTGCCAATCAACCAGGCTTCATGCTCACAGCCTGCAGCAGAACCCAGTCCTGAAACCTTCTTAGTTTGTTTTTTTTTCTCAGTTACACTCACCAGTAATCGTTCCCACATCTTGGAATTCTTTCCTGTAGAGCAGCTCCTGAGAGTCAGTGATGCTTTCTGGCACATGCTCATCATCGGGTCCGATGATGAAGGAGACGATGCTCGGGATGTAAGTGGTCAGTGGACTGGCTGGAATCTGAGTGAGGGCCTCCAGTTTGGCAGGATTTATATTCAGCAGTGACCTCCCATGCGGGGGACCCGGAGCAGCTACTTGGTGGAGAGCTCAGAAGGAAAGTCCCAGTCTGACCTTATTTCAATTGTCTCCTCAAAGCCTAAAAAAAAAATCAGATGAACAGAAAGGAAATGCATTTATTTACATCGAGGTTGTGGATATCATAAAGACAACAGCGCTGAGGACATGCACATTGAAAATCTGGCAGCCATAAGACCATAAGTCAGTAAGACGGAGGAGCAGAAACAGGCCATTCGGCCCCTCGAGTTTGCTCCATCATTCAATGCAATCATGTCTGATCTGATATATCCCAACTCCACTTTCCTGCCTTATCCCCAAACCCTTTATTCCCTCACTGATTAAATATCTGCCTATCTCAGCCTTGAACGTCCTTAACGACCCGGCCCCTACAGCTCTCCGCGGTAAAGAATTCCACAGATTCACTCCCCTCTGAGAGAAGAAATTCCTCCTCATCTCTGTCTGAAATGGGTGACCCCCCTCACTCTGAGATTCTGTCCCAGACTCTCCCACACGGGGAAACAACCTCTCAGCATCGACCCTGCCAAGCCCCCTGAGAATCCAATATGTCTCAATAAGGCCGCCTCTCATTCTTCTAAACTCCAATCAGCACAGGCCCAATCTACTCAACCTCTCCTCATAAGAAAATCCCTCCAAACCCAGGATCGACCTAGTGAACCTTCTCTGGACTGCCCCCAATGCCAGTATAAGGAGATCAAAACTGTTCACAATATTCCAGGTGTGGTCTAACTCATGCTTTGTATGGTTTTAGCAAGACTTCCCGACTTTTGAAATGAAATGAAATGAAAATCGCTTATTGTCACGAGTAGGCTTCAATGAAGTTACTGTGAAAAGCCCCTAGTTTGATAAGGTTCCCCACGGTAGGCTATTTCAGAAAATACAGAGGCATGGGATTCAGGGTGATTTAGCAGTTTGGATCAGAAATTGGCTAGTTGATAGAAGACAAGGAGTGGTGGTTGATGGGAAATGCTCTGACTGGTGTCCAGTTACTAGTGGTGTGCCACAAGGATCTATTTTGGGGCCGTTGCCGTTTGTCATTTTTATAAATGACCTGGAGGAGGGCGTAGAAGGATGGGTGAGTAAATTTGCATATGACACTAAAGTCGGTGGAGTTGTGGACAGTGCAGAAGTATGTTACAAGTTACAGAGGGACATAGAAAAGCTGCAGAGCTGGGCTGACAGGTGGCAAATGGAGTTTAATGCAGAAAAGTGTGAGGTGATTCATTTTGGAAGGAATAACAGGAAGGCAGAGTATTGGTAGAGGGAATTGAGTTTCAGAGCCATGAGGTCATGTTGCAGTTGTACAAAACTCTGGTGCGGCCGCATTTGGAGTATTGTGTGCAGTTCTGGTCGCCACATTATAGGAAGGATGTGGAAGCATTGGAAAGGGTACAGAGGAGATTTACAAGAATGTTGCCTGGTATGGAGGGAAGATCATATGAGGAAAGGCTGAAGGACTTGAGGCTGTTTTAGTTAGAGAGAAGAAGGTTAAGAGGGGGCTTAATTGAGGCATACAAAATGATCAGAGGATTAGATGGGGTGGACAGTGAGAGCCTTTTTCCTCGGATGGTGATGTCCAGCACGAGGGGACATAGCTTTAAATTGAGGGGAGATAGATATAGGGCAGATGTCAGAGGTAGGTTCTTTACTCAGAGAGTAGTAAGGGCGTGGAATGCCCTGCCTGCAACAGTAGTGGACTCGCCAACACTAAACGCATTCAAATGGTCATTGGATAGGCATATGGACGATAAGGGAATAGTGTAGAGGGACTTTAGAAGGGTTTCACAGGACGGTGCAACATCGAGGGCCGAAGGGCCTGTACTGCGCTGAAATGTTCTATCTTCTAGTCGCCACATTCCGGCGCCTGTCCGGGGAGGCTGGTACGGGAATCGAACCGTGCTGCTGGCCTGCTTGGTCTGCTTTAAAAGCCAGCGATTTAGCTGAGCGAGCTCTACTCCATTCCCTTTAAAATAAAGATCAACATACCCTTTCTCTCCCCTACTACCTGCTGAACTTGCACGCTAGTTTTTTGTGATTTATACCTGAGGATCCCCAGATCCCTCTGTGCTGCAGCTTTCTGCAGTCTTTCTCCATTTAAATAATATTCAGCTTCTTTATACTTCCTTCCAAAGTGCACACCTTCACATTTTCCTACATTATATTCCATCTGCCAAGTTTTTGCCCACTCACGTAACCTGTCTAAATCCCTCTGTACACTCTCTGTGTCATTCTCACTACCTGCCTTCTCACCTATTGCTGTCATCCACACACGTGGCAATAATACATTCACTTCCCTTCTCCAAGTCATTAATATATATTGTGAATAATTGTGGCCCCAGCACTGATCCCAATGGCATTCCACCAGTTACAGGTTAGCATCCTGAAAATGCTACATCCTTTCCCAACTATCTAATTCCTATCAATTAGTTAATCCTCTATCCATGCTAATATACTACCCCCAAAACCATTGGCTCTTATCTTATTCAGTAGCCTTTTGTGAGGTTCCTTATCAAACGTTTTGGGGAATCCAAGTATATTACATCTACTGGTTCCCCTTCATCTACCCTGCTCATTACCACCTGAAAGAATTCTAATAAATTTGTCATGAATGATTTCCCCTTCATGTCGTCATGGTGATCTCAATGTGCATTTCTAAATGTTCTGCTATGACAGCCTTTATACGGACTCTAACGTATTCCCAATGACGGAAGTTTCACTAACCTTCCAAGTGTTAACTGGGTTTTTTTTTTGTCACCCTCCTTTATTTGAATAAAGCTGTTAAATTGGCAGTTTTCCAATCCTTTGGGACTTTGTCAGAATTTAAGATTTCTACCTCAGCACCTACTATCCTTTAATATCCTGCAACTCATCAGGTCCAAGGATTTATTGGCCTTTAGTACTAATTTCCCTAGTACTGTTTCCCAGTGATTGTTATTGTTTTTATTTCCTTCCCCGTCTGCCCGTTGATGAATTTTGGAATGTTATTAATATCTCTACCATGAAGCCTGATGCAAAGTATTTATTAAACTCCTCTGGTTCTCCATTCATTTTTCCCAGTCTCATTCTCTGAGGGGCCTATGTTCAATTTGGCCTCACTATTTCTTTTCACATATTGAAAGAAACTCTTGCTGTCTGTTATTGTGTTACTTGCTAGTTTACCCTCACAGTTTATCTTCTCCCTCTTTATTTTTTTCGGTCCTCTTTGATGTTTTTAAAGTTTTCCCAATCTTCTGGTTCGCCACTAATCTTCGCCACATTATGGGCGGGATTCTGTCAGCCCGGGGCAATCAGGGCGAATTTCACCAAGCCGCCCCGACGCCGGGACGCAATTACCCACAGAGCGGGGGGCCGCTCTACGGGCTTCTCTCCCCCCCCCCCCCACCACTGCCGATTCTATGCCGAGCGGCCGTACCAAAAAACCCGAGTCCTGCCGGCGCCGCTCTAACCTGGTCTTACCCGACGGGACCTCAGCGTGGAAGGGTCCGGGGCGGCCTCTGGGGGGGGTGGGGGGGAGGGGCCTCCGCTGTGGCCTGGCCCGCGATCAGGGCCCACCGATCGATGGGCTGGCCTCTCTGGCTGGGGTCTCCTTTGTTCCACGGCCAGCCTCTGTAGCCCTACATCATGTTGCGTCAGGGCTGGCGCGGAGAAGGGAGACACCGCGCATGCGCGGAAATCACTCCCGTCCCACCGCGCATGCGCGGACCGGCGGCGCCCACCTGACGCCGGGATCGGCAGCTGGAGTGGCGTGGGCCGCTCCAGTGCCATGCTGGCCCCCTATAGGGGCCAGAATTGCTGACCCTGAGGCCAAGCTGACGCCGTCGAGAAACACAACAGCGTTTACGGTGGCGTCAACACTTAGCCTCAGGATCAGAGAATCCCGCCCCGTATGTTTTTTCTTACAGTTTAATATTATTCTTCACTTCTCTGGGTAACCATGGTTACTTTTCCCCTTCCTAGAATCCTTTTTCCTCACTGGAACATATTTTTGTTTTGAGTCATGAACTACTTTCAAAAATATCTGCCATAGGTGATCAAATATCTTTCCTGTTAAACTCCTTTCCCAGTCCACTCCAGCCAACTCTGCCCCCATTTCATAATAATTAACCTTATTAAAGTGCAGCACAGTTGTTTCTGACTGACGTTTCTCACTCTCAAATTGAATACTAAATTCTACCATGTTATGGTCACTGTTTCCTCGGGGATCTTTTACTCTGAGATTGTTTATTAAACCTGCCTCATTACACATTACCAAATCCAAAATAACCTGATCCCTGGTTGGATCCACCACATATTGTTCTAGGAAACTGTCCCGAATACATTCTATGAAGTCTCCCTCCTGGCCAACTCTGCCAATTTGATTTTCCAAATCTAAATGAAGATTAAAGTCACCCATGATTAAAATACAGACTTTTTTACATGCCTCTATTATCGCTAATTTATTCTCTGTTCTACAGTGTAGCTACTGTTCGAGTACCTATAGCCTATCGCCATCAGGGTCTTCTTCCCCTTGATATTTCTTACCTCCACCCATATGGATTCTACATCTTCCTATCCAAGATCATTTATTGTTATACTTATTCCATCCCGTATTAACAAAGCTACCCCACCACCATCCTCTCTCCTTCCTGCCTGTCCGAATGAAAAGTCACAGACCCCCATTCAGCCCATCCAACCCATTCCACCCTTCAATCTGACCATGGATGATTTTGTATCACAACTTCACCTCGCTGCCTTGACTCCACATTCCTCAACACCTTCAACCAAGAAAAAAAAAAGATTGATCTCAAAGCTCTAAACCAACATCCAACATCCCCAATGTTTGTGTATTGGGGGGGCGGGGGGGGGGGGGGGGGGGGGGGGGGGGGCGTGGGAGTTGGAGAGTGCATGGGAATGGGGAGGGTTTGCGGGAGTGGGGGGGTGGGAGTGGGTAGGGTGTGCGGGAGTGGGGGGGTGGGAGTGGGGGGTATGGGAGTGGGGGGGTGTGGGCAGTGTGGAAGTGGTGGGTGAGAGTCGGGGGTGTGGGGGGGTATGGGTGGGGGGGCTGTGGGGGGTGGGGGAGTGGGGGGGGGAGTGGGGGGAGTGGGGGAGGGGTGAGTGGGGGAGGTGGGAGTGGGGGCGAGTGGGGGGAGAGTGGGGGGAGAGGAGGGGTGTGGGAGTGGTGGAGGGGGAGTGGGGAGGGGAGGTTGAGGGAGTTGGGGGAGTGTGTGTGGGAGTGGGGGAGAGTGGGGGAGAGGAGTGGTGTGGGAGTGGTGGAGGGGGAGTGGGGGAGGGGAGGTTGAGGGAGTTGGGGGAGTGTGTGTGGGAGTGGGGGAGTGGGAGTGGGGAGGGGAGGGAGTGGGGGAGGGGAGCGCCACAGAGTGGGGGGGATGGTGTGTGGGGAGTGGGGGGGTGGGGGTGGGGGGGAGTGGGGGTGTGGGGTGGGAGTCGGGGAGAGATGAGTGGGGGGTGGGTGGGGGAGTGGGGAGGGAGTGGGGGGAGGGGATTGTGTGTGGGAGTGGGGAGGTGAGGGAGTGGGGGAGGGTGTGTGGGAGTAGTGGGGTGGGAGTAGGGGAAGGTGCAGGAGTGGGGGGAGGGGAGGGGTGTTAGGGGAGGGGAGGGTGCGGGAGTGGGGGGAGGGGTGTTGGGGAGGGGAGGGTGTGGGAGTGCGGGGAGGGGAGTTGGGGGAGGGGAGGGTGCGGGAGTGGGGGGAGGGGTGTTGGGGAGGGGCGGGTGTGGGAGTGGGGGGAGGGGAGGGGTTGGGGAGTTGGGGGAGGGGAGGAGTGTGTGGGGGGTGGGAGGGAGAGGGAGGGGAGTTGGGGAGGGGAGGGTGTGGGAGTGGGGGAGGGGAGAGGAGTTGGGGGAGGGGAGGGTGCAGGAGTGGGGGGAGGGGTGTTGGGGAGGGGAGGGTGTGGGAGTGGGGGGAGGGGAGTTGGGGGAGGGGAGGGGAGGGGAAGGTGCGGGAGTGGGGGGAGGGGTGTTGGGGGAGGGGAGGGTATGGGAGTGGGGGGAGGGGAGTTGGGGAAGGGAGGGGTGTTTGGGAAGGGAGGGTGCGGGAGTGGGGGGAGGGGTGTTGGGGAGGGGAGGGTGTGGGAGTGGGGGGGGTTGGGGAGGGGAGGGTGTGGGAGTGGGGGGAGGAGAGGGGAGTTGGGGAGGGAGGGTGTGGGAGTGGGGGTAGGGGAGTTGGGGGAGGGGAGGGGAGGGGAAGGTGCAGGAGTGGGGGGAGGGGAGTTGGGGGAGGGAGGGTGCGGGAGTGGGGGGAGGGGTGTTGGGGAGGGGAGGGTGTTGGACTGGGGGGAGGGGAGTTGGGGGAAGGGAGGGGAGGGGAAGGTGCGGGAGTGGGGGGAGGGGAGGGGTGTTGGGGGAGGGGAGGGTGCGGGAGTGGGGGGAGGGGTGTTGGGGAGGGGAGGGTGTGGGAGTGGGGGGAGGGGAGTTGGGGGAGGGGAGGGTGCGGGAGTGGGGGGAGAGGTGTTGGGGAGGGGAGGGTGTGGGAGTGGGGGGAGGGGAGGGGTTGGGGGTGAGAGGGAGGGGGAGGGAAGTTGGGGGAGGGGAGGAGTGTGTGGGGGGGTGGGAGGGAGAGGGAGGGGAGTTGGGGAGGGGAGGGTGTGGGAGTGGGGGAGGGGAGTGGAGTTGGGGGAGGGGAGGGTGCGGGAGTGGGGGGAGGGGTGTTGGGGAGGGGAGGGTGTGGGAGTGGGGGGAGGGGAGTTGGGGAGGGGAGGGGAGGGGAAGGTGCGGGAGTGGGGGGAGGGGTGTTGGGGGAGGGGAGGGTATGGGAGTGGGGGAGGGGAGTTGGGAGGGAAGGGGAGGGGAGTTGGGGAAGGGAGGGTGCGGGAGTGGGGGGAGGGGTGTTGGGGAGGGGAGGGTGTGGGAGTGGGGGGGGTTTGGGGAGGGGAGGGTGTGGGAGTGGGGGAGGGGAGGGGAGTTGGGGGAGGGAGGGTGTGGGAGTGGGGGAGGGGAGGGCAGTTGGGGGAGGGAGGGTGTGGGAGTGGGGGGAGGGGAGGGGAGGGTGTAGGAGTGGGGGGAGGGGAGGGGAGTTGGGGGAGGGAGGGTGTGGGAGTGGGGGAGGGGTGTTGGGGAGGGGAAGGTGTGGGAGTGGGGGGAGGGGAGGGTGTGGGAGTGGGGGGAGGGGAGGGGAGGGTGTGGGAGTGGGGGGAGGGGAGGGAGTTGGGGGAGGGGAGGGTGCGGAAGTGGGGGGGAGGGGAGTGCGGGGAGGGGAGGGGAGTTGGGGAGGGGAGGGGAGGGTGTTGGAGTGGGGGGAGGGGAGGGGAGGGTGCGGGAGTGGGGGGAGGGGAGGGGAGGGTGCGGGAGTGGGGGAAGGGTGTTGGGGGCGGGGAGGGGAGTTGGGGAAGGGGAGGGTGTTCCACTTTCATCACTCTCATTTGTATTTCCTGACACAGTCCTGAATAATTCAAGAGCTATAGAAAGGGAATGTGATTTTTAAAAATCCTACAAGGTCCATGAAGATAACCAGGAAACGCTTGAAAAAAATGGAGGTAAGTGTTAATGATGAGGGAAAGATATGGAGCAGTTAGAGTGTGAAGGACGTAACATTGTCATCGTCAATAAGGAAGTGGCAGATTTTCAGTGTGTACCTTGTACCTGTCTTCGCAAAAACGTCAAAATATCAGCGATTGATGGAGAGGAAGCAAAGCCCTGAAACTGGCCCATTCATCCAAACAGTCCAATCTCGTGTTTATGCTCAACACAAACATATTTGTCCAACTCTATCAGCCACTTATTCCCTCTCCCTCATCTGCTTCAGTAGATTCCACTTCAATTGTCTCAACCAGTCACTGGTGCAGCCAGTTCCACAGTCCATTGTGTGGGCACAGGAGTTTCTGCTGAATTCTCTGAGTGTTTTGCGGTAACTGCCTTCTTGTGCGGAACTCTGCTCCTCCCCACATGTGGAAATATTCTCTCTGCACCTGTTGCCTCGAGACGAGAATATTTTAATGCTGTCCTGATTGACCTCCCAACCTTCGTAAATTTCTATTGATCCAAATCTCTGTTGCCCAAATCTGAACTTGCTGTTAATCTCACTGACTCAGCATTTCTGGGATTTTTTAAAATTCATTTACGGGATGTGGGCTTGGCTGGTTAGGCCAGCATTTGTTGCCCATCCCTAGTTGCCCTTCAGAAGGTAGTGGTGAGCTGCCTTCTTGGACCGCTGCAGTCCATGTGGTGTAGGTACACCCGCAGCGCTGTTAGGGAGGGAGTTCCAGGATGTTGCCCCAGTGACAGTGAAGGAACGCGATATATTTCCAAGTCAGGATGGTGAGTGACTTGGAGGGGAACCTCCAGGTGGTGGGGTTCCCGAGTATCTGCTGCCCTTGTCCTTCTAGATGATACAGGCCGTGGGTTTGAAAGGTGCTGCCGAGGGAGCCTTGGCGAGTTCCTACAGTGCATCTTGTAGATGGTAATCACAGCTGGTTATTCACAGAGGTTATTCATGAAGGCCCGCCTTCTCAACCTCACTCTCAGCCGTGTGATTATCCTCAGGTTAAATCACCACCAGTCAGCTCTCCCCCTCAAAGGGGAAAGCAGCCAATGGTCGTCTGGGACTGTGGTGATTTTACCTTTATACACAGCTGCTACTGTACATTGGTGGTGGAGGGGGGGAATGTTTGTGGCTAGGGAATCAACCACATTGCTGTGGGTCTGGAGTCACATGTAAGCCAGACCGGGTAAGGACGGCAGATTTCCTTTCCAGAGGACATTAGTTTCCTGCACGAAATCGGGACTGGCGCCCGCGATTCTCCGCCCCCCCCCCAAAGCGGTGTGCTCCTTGCCTGAGGCCCGCCCTGCTATTCGCTGCCCCCGACTGGCCGACTTCCCACCGTCTGTGACACCCGCGTGGTTGCGGACTCCGTCCCGGCCCGCTCAAGTCGGGGAGGGCCGATTAGCGGGCAGGGGGGCCTCATTCGGGGCTGGGATTTTATTTGTGCGGGCGGTCCGGGGCGGGCGAGCGGCTGATGTGGAGCATTATTTTGGCGGTCCAGGTCCACGGTCTGAGTCTGCCATGGAGTACGGTGCAGCCGCTGGAGGCTGCCACCCTGCACATGCACAGCCTCTGACCCGGAAGTGCGGGGGGGGGGGGGGGGGGGGGGATGTGCAGCAAAAGCTGCGAGACCCACGACAGCTGGTGGATTGGCCATGCTAAATTGCCCTTAGTGTTCAAAAGGTTGGGAGGGGTTTTTGGGTTATGGGGATAGGGTGGAAGTGAGGGCTTAAGTGGGTCGGTGCAGACTCGATGGGCCGAATGGCCTCCTTCTGCACTGTATGTTCTATGTATGTAGCTGCCTGCTAGGCCCTGCAAGGCTGTGAATCTGTGGCCCTTGGACGCCAGTTTTTCTGGGGTAAAAGACAACAGTTTTCACGACGACGTGGGGACATTGTCCCAGATATGGAGAATCCAGCCCCAGATCTTTATTCAATTCAAATTTCACCATCTGCCCTGGCAGGATTGAAACTGGATCGCCAGAGCATTACGGAAGTCTGAATTACTAGTGTGTGCAGTATGTGAGTATATGTGTGTGTGTGTGTGTGTGTGCAGTGTGAATTTGTGTGTGAGTGTGAATGTGTGTGTGCAGTGTGTGCAGTGTGTGCTTGTGCGTGCAGCCTATGTGTCAATGTGCGTGTCAGAATGTGAGTGTGTGTACATGTTTAATGCTCCTTCTGAAGCAGCCTCAGGTCACTGGCCCCCAGGAATTGAGGATCAGACACCCTCCCACTGATTTGAGCAGCTTAATACCTCCTGGGGTCACCATGCGATCATTGGCAGTTCTTCGTTAATATGAATCCTTCATTGTGAGGAGTTCACAATAGGATCTCCTTGGTAATGCATTGTGAGAGAGAGAACACTCTACACAAACTGAGACCAGGAGCGGGCCTGAAGAATCGCCCCCTCCCCCACCTAGCACAGGCGACTGCAGTTAAACTAATATTCAGTGGAACTTGCTGC
The DNA here is from genome assembly GCF_902713615.1 of Scyliorhinus canicula. Lineage (NCBI taxonomy): Eukaryota > Metazoa > Chordata > Chondrichthyes > Carcharhiniformes > Scyliorhinidae > Scyliorhinus > Scyliorhinus canicula. Next base: position 2,920,456 of record NC_052164.1, read on the forward strand.
TTGCAGAGACGATTAAACTGAACCGTATCACAGTGTTGGCAACGAATCAATCACAGCTCTCTCAAACAGACGGGTTTGGCAATCAGGCTCCCTCTGCAAAATCCCTTTCCCCACCCCATCCCCCATGCCCATCCCCTCATCCATTCCCCTCCCCTCTCACCTCATTCCCATCACTCCAGCCCCATCACCCCCCTACCCCCTCACCCAGAATCCTCTGTACCTCAGAGTTCGGCAATCTCTCTCTATTTAAATAAATGTGCTGCATTTCTAGTCTTCCTGCCAAAGTTCACATTTTCCCGAGTTATATTCCAGCTGCTACGTTTTAGTCCATTCACTACTTCCCTTTCCAGACTCACTCTCGTACCTATCATTGCGTCATCGGGAAATCTGGCTGCCTTACATTCAGTCCTTCATCCAAATCATTGATATAGATTGTAAATAGTTGAGGTCCCACCACTTTAAGGGAAGGCAGTGGCTCAATGGTATTGACACTGGGCTAGTAATCCAGAGACCCAGTGTAATACTCTGGGGCCCTGGATTCGAATCCCACCTTGGCCGATAGTGAAATTTGAATTCAATAAAAAATCTGGATGAAATCTGAATGAAACCATTGTTATTAAACCCATCTGCTTCACTAATTGGTAGCACAGTGTTTATCACTGTTGCCTCACAGCTCCAGGGTCCCAGGTTCGATTCCCGGCTTGGGTCACTGTCTGTGCGGAGTCTGCACGTTCTCCCTGTGTCTGCGTGGGTTTGCCCCGGGTGCTCTGGTTTCCTCCCACAATTCCCAAAAGATGTGCAGGTTAGGTGGATTGGCCGTGATAAATTACCCTTAGTGTCCAGAAAGGTTGGGTGGGGTTACTGGGTTACGGGGATAGAATGATGGTGTGGGCTTGGGGTAGGCTGCTCTTTCCAAGGACCGGTGCAGACTCGATGGGCCGAATGGCCTCCTTCTTCACTGTAAATTCTATGATTCTAACGTCCTTCAGGAAAGGAAATCTGTCGCCCTTACCGGGTCTGGCCTACGTGTGACTCCAGATCCACAGAAATTTGGTTGACCGACCTGTTGTTGTATGTGGCGGACCCGGTGGGGGGGATGCCGGAGGTGATGAGGATTCTTAGTGAATTCGGGGGTTTCTCTGGGTATAAGTTGAACCTGGGCAAGAGCGTGTTGATTGTGGTGCATCCGGGGGATCAAGAGGAGGGGATTGGTAGGCTCCCACTGAAGCAGGCAGGGAAGACCTTCAGGTACCTAGGGGTCCAGGTGGCGGGGAGCTGGGGGGCCCTGCACAAGCTCAACCTCACAAGGTTGGTGGAGCAGATGGAGGAGGAGTTTAAGAGGTGGGATATGTTACCGCTGTCACTGGCGGGGAGGGTGCAGTCCGTTAAGATGACGGTGCTCCCGAGGTTTTTGTTCCTGTTCCAGTGCCTTCCCATCCTTATCCCGAAGGCCTTTTTAGGAGGGTCAACAGGAGTATCACGGGATTTGTGTGGGCGCATGGGACTCCGAGGGTGAGAAGAGTGTTCCCGAAACGAGGCAGGGATGGGGGGGCTGGCGTTGACCAACCTCTGTGGGTACTATTGGGCTGCCAACGCAGCGATGGTGCGTAAGTGGGTAATGGACGGGGAAGGGGCAGCGTGGAAGAGGATGGAGGTGGCGTCATGTGTGGGCACGAGCCTGGAGGCGCTGGTAACGGCGCCGTTGCCGCTCCCTCCAATGAGGTATACCACGAGCCCGGTGGTGGCGGCTACCCTCAAAATTTGGGGGCAATAGAGACGGCATAGGGGAGAAGTGAGTGGGCTCGATGGAGGCCCTGATACCGGGGAACCATCGGTTTGTCCCAGGGAGCATTGATGGCGGACTTCTGGGCTGGCACAGGGTAGGGGTTATGGGGTTGAGGGACATGTTAGTGGAGGGGAGGTTCGCGAGCTTGGGGGAGTTAGAGGGGAAGTTTGGGCTCCCCCTGGGGAACATGTTTAGGTACATGCAGGTGAGGGCGTTTGTCAGGCGGCAGGTGGAGGGGTTCCCCTTGTTGCCCCCACGTGGGGTACGGGACAGGGTGCTCTCGGGGGTGTGGGTCGGAGGAGGGAGGATTTCGGACATATACCGGGTGATGCAGGAGGTAGATGAGGCCTCAGTGGAAGAACTGAAGGGTAAATGGGAAGAGGAGCTGGGTGAGGAGATTGAGGAGGGGACTTGGGCGGATGCCCTGGAGAGAGTGAATTCCTCCTCTTCCTGTGCGAGGCTTAGCCTCGTACAGTTCAAGGTGCTGCATAGGGCCCACATGACTGGGACGAGGATGAGTAGGTTTTTCGGGGGCGAGGACAGGTGTGCTTGGTGCTCGGGGAGCCCAGCGAACCACGCCCATATGTTTTGGGCGTGCCCAGCGTTGGGGGAGTTTTGGAAGGGGGTAGCAAGGACGGTGTCGAGGGTGGTGGGATCCAGGGTCGAGCCAGGCTGGGGACTCGCAATTTTTGGGGTTGCAGTGGAGCCGGGAGTGCAGGAGGCGAAACAGGCCAGTGTTCCGGCCTTTGCGTCCCTAGTAGCCCGGCGGAGGATCTTGCTTCAATGGAAGGATGCGATGCCCCCAAGCGTGGAGGCCTGGATCAATGATATGGCGGGTTCATTAAATTGGAGCAGGTGACATTTGCCCTGAGGGGATCAGTACAAGGGTTCTTTAGGCGGTGGCAGCCTTTCCTGGACTTCCTGGTGGAACGGTAGGGAAATAGGCCGGCAGCAGCAGCAAACCGGGGGGGGGGGGGAGGGAGGGAGGGAGGGGTTTGGTTCGGGGGGAGGGAGAACTATGTACATGGGTTTGTGGGATGTGGCGGGTGTTCTCTCTTTCCCTTTTGTTGTTTGGGTGCTGTTTTGTTTTTTCTTTTGTTTGTAGTTGCTTTTGAAGTTGGGTGGGTGTTGTTCTTGGAGTGTCACCGCGGTTGTTTTGTTAATATTGTTGTGATGTTTATATATTGTAAAAATTTCAATAAAAATTATTTTTTTTTAAAAAGAAATTTGGTTGACTCTTAACTGCCCATAAAATGGCCGAGCAAGACACCCAGTTCAAGGATAATTAAGGATGGGCAATAACCGCTGGCCCAGCCAGCGAGTCACACATTCCATCAACGAGTAAAAAAGACTCCACTAGTACCCGAAAAATTGCCCATTTATCCCTACTCTCTGCTTCCTGTTAGCTCAAATACAAATAAATATGTATGATCCACAGGTTAGTTAGGTGAACATCAGAAGAGGGAAAATTGAAACTATTATTAAAGAGGTTATAGCATGCTAATGTGTAACCTTTACTGGGACACCTTGGGAAATGCCTTCTGAAAACCCAGGTATGCTACATCCACAGGTTCCCCTTTATCCACATTGTACTTGTTACTTCTTCAAAAAAAACTCTAATAAATTAGCCAAATACTATTTCCCTTTCACAAAACCATGTTGATTGCCTGATTGCATTGAGGTTTTCTAAGTGCCCTGCTATAACCTCTTTAATAATAGTTTCAATTTTCCCTCTTCTGATGTTCACCTAACTAGCCTGTAGATCATACATATTTATTTGTATTTGAGCTGACAGTTCATCCATTCTGTTGCAAATGTTACATGCATTCAGATACAGAGATTTTAGTTCTGGCTTTTTACTATTTTTGCAATATCTAGCCTTATCTGCTGTCGTACTCTTGTGTTTGTATTCTGTCACTTCCTGCTTTGCTCGCTTGCTTTTTCCACTCCTTTAAATTGATCACACCCTCCCTCACTTGATCCTTTCCCCTGCTATTTAATTTAAAGCCCTCTATACTGCCCCAGCATGGTGTATTAATGGTACAGCTCCCACTTTCCTCAATGCTGGTGCCAATGTCCATGAAACCTCTTTTCTACTTTTACCTATATCGTTGGTATCCGCGTGGACCACAATCACTGCATCCTCCCCCTCCCTCAGCAGATGTCCTGCACCCTGGCACCAGGCAGATAACACATCCGGCTGACCCCGCTCTCAGCCACAGAAAACTGTGTCTATCCACCTCACTCACTATCACTAAAATGCTCCCCCACGTGTCCAGCTTCAATCCCCAGAATTAGGACCAGCAATGACCTTGCTGGACCCTCTACATATTGAGCTAAAGGGTTGTCCTGCATAGATTTTAAGAACTCCACTCCATCTAAGCCCTTATGGAAAGTTGAAATCACTGAATTACCCTATTATTATTTTTACACACCTCTGCGAATCACGTTATACATGCCACTTGTGTCCCTTGACTGACATCCAGCCTCCATGATGCCCAATATCACAGAATAACACAGAATGATAACAGTGCAGAAGGAAGCCAGTCTTCTGTCAAGTCTATAACTTGAAGGACTAATCCAGCTGGTGCCATTCCCCCACCTTCACCCTGACACAACCACAGGATAGTGCCACCCATCCCACGTGAGATTTGATGCGGTGTGTCAACAGGCTATTTGACTGTGGGGGCATCGCCACATCAAGTCCAATCCTTGCTTCGCCTGACACATGTGATGGGAGACAGGGACCCCAATGACAATCATCATGCCACATCCAGGATCAATTGGCTGACTTGGCACAGCACAGAGATCGATCCCATGGGTTTTCACAGTAACTTCATTGCAGAGTTAATGTAAGCCTCTTTGTGACAATAAAGATGATTATTATTTTCCTGTTGTGTCTGTGAGACAAGCTGGCAGGATAGGGGAGCCAGTCTGTATGTACAGACAACTTACAGCTAATAGCTGTATCAAGGCACATAATTGTCTCTCTCCATCTCCCCATCTGTCTCTCCTTCAATATATATTTCTCCCCTCATATGTTTCCTCTTTCTATCCATCTATTATCTCTCTCTCTTTTCCTCACCCCCCAGCAATCCGTCTCTTTCGCTGTTGCCAGGCAGAAATTGCCAGATGCACATCCGCTTTTGTGTGAATATTTATAATCTTCGTTTTGGGAATAAATTTGAATAAATTGAGACGGTCTCTTTGTGAGGCTGGAGTCCGCGTTCTCCCCCCACCCCCCCCCCCCCCCCCCCCCCCCCCCCCCTCCACACTCTGCCCATTCCACTCCCACATTCCCCTTTCTCCTCCCATACTTCCCCCTTGAGCCCTGCGCCTCCCACCCACCTCTCCACTCCCCCTTCGAATGAAGCAATTGGCTGATCTGTAACAAGAAATCCTGCTGGGAAAGCACAACAGAAACCAACTCCGCTCAATAACTCCGGTTACCAACTCTGGCTGGACTTAGTCCCGGAGGTTCCGTCATCTGACTTTCTTTTTCCAATCAACCCTCACAATAAAATAATCCTTTATTTACCCTTCTATAATATTTGCATCGCAAACAAAAATGAAATTTCTTTTTAACTTTCCCTTCCCTCTCTCTGACTTACCTCCTTGTTTAGTCTGAAAGTGTTTAATATTTCTGATCAGTCCAGAAGGATTGGTACAGTGTAGGGGGAACCACTGTTTGATTTAATTTGATTTAATTTATTGTCACATGTACCGAAGTACAGTGGAAAGTATTTTTCTGTAGGCGAGGGAACGTACACAGTACGTACACAGTAGACAAAAAGAATAACCGACAGAGAACATTGACAAATGGTACATCGACAAACAGTGATTGGCTACAGTGCGGAACAAGGGGCCAAACAAAGCAAATACATGAGCAGCATAGGGCATCGTGAATAGTGTTCTTACAGGGAACAGATCAGTCCGAGGGGGAGTCGTTGAGGAGTCTGGTAGCTGTGGGGAAGAAGCTGTTCCTATGTCTGGATGTCTTGAACAGTTTTCTAAACTGTTCAAGATAAAAGCATGCAGCCAAAAATCTCAGCCTCACATCCGACACTCACTGTTCAACATCCAACACCATCAGCTTGTTTGCAGTGTGTTTATTCAGAGTTACCACACAGCAACAAATCTCCTTGGGCTACAGTTTCATGGACCGCTTGATGCCCCCAAACTCTATCATCTCCTCTCTGCAACGGTAAACAAGAGCCAGTGAGATATTTCACCACAGCAGCGAAATGAGAGAGAAAGCGAAAAGTTGAATGTTGATGCACCTTCCACAGCCTCGGGAAATCACAGAGGGCTTTACATCCAATGAAGTCGTTTCGTGAAGTTTAGTCATTGTTGTAAAGGGCACGACAGCCAATTCCTGTAATATAATGAAGCGTCCCATGGTCCATCACACCAGATCACATTCTGTGACATGAGGACAGATGCATTCAATGTTCTGATGATTTTCCAAACCAAGAGGGTTGCATCATGGCTGTTAAAGTGTGAGTCTCATTATTTGTGATTTATACAACAGTGGAAAACGTCAGGGGGCACTTGGTGCTGTCACAGGTAATTTGATGTCAAACCACTTAGAGCAATGTTAGATCAGGTGATGGTGAACTTGGTCAAACAGGGGCAGCACGGTGGCGCAGTGGTTAGCACTGCTGCCTCACAGCGCCAAGGACCCAGGCTCGATTCCGGCCCCGGGTCACTGTTCGTGTGGAGTTTTCACGTTCTCCCTGTGTCTGCGTAGGTCACACCCCCACAGCCAAAGATGTGCAGGGTAGGTGAAATGGTCTTGTTAAATTGCCCATCAATTGGCAAAAAGTAATTGGGTACTATACATTTATTTTAAATAAGAACTTGGTGGTTTAGCTGAGTGGGCTAGGCAGCTGGTTTGTGATGCAGAACAAGGCCAGCAGCACAGGTTCAATTCCCGTACCAGCTTACCCGAACAGGCGCCGGAATGTGGCGACTAGGAGCTTTTCACATAACTTCATACTTGTGACAATAAAAGGTTATTCTTATTATGGGGCTGGTTTAGCACACTGGGCTAAATCGCTGGCTTTTAAAGCAGACCCATGCAGGCCAGCAGCACAGTTCAATTCCCGTACCAGCCTCCCCGAACAGGTGCCGGAATGTGGCGACTAGGGGCTTTTCACAGTAACTTCATTTGAAGCCTACTTGTGACAATAAGCGATTTTCATTTCATTTAATTTCATTTCAAAGATCCTGGTCAAGAAGCAGGTTAATTAAAGGTGGAAAGACAAGCTGAGGGAGAGTTACCGAGCTATCGTTGCCAAGTGAGAGTTACTGAGTGAGTGTTACTGAGTGGGGGTTACCGAGTGAGAGTTACTGAGTGAGGGTTACCGAGTGAGAGTTACTGAGTGAGGGTTACCGAGTGAGTGTTACTGAGTGAGGGTTACCGAGTGAGAGTTACCGAGTGAGTGTTACTGAGTGGGGGTTACCGAGTGAGAGTTACCGAGCTATCGTTGCCGAGTGAGAGTTACCGAGCTATCGTTGCCAAGTGAGAGTTACTGAGTGAATGTTACTGAGTGGGGGTTACCGAGTGAGAGTTACTGAGTGAGGGTTACAGAGTGAGAGTTACTGAGTGGGGGTTACCGAGTGAGTGTTACTGAGTGAGGGTTACCGAGTGAGAGTTACCGAGCTATCGTTGTCGAGTGAGAGTTACTGAGTGGGGGTTACCTAGTGAGTGTCACTGAGTGAGGGTTACCGAGTGACAGTTACCGAGTGAGAGTTACCGAGTGACAGTTACCGAGTGACAGTTACCGAGTGAGAGTTACCGAGTGAGAGTTACCGAGTGACAGTTACCGAGTGAGAGTTACTGAGTGAGGGTTACCGAGTGACAGTTACCGAGTGAGTGTTACTGAGTGAGGGTTACCGAGTGAGAGTTACCGAGTGAGAGTTACCGAGCTATCGTTGCCGAGTGAGAGTTACTGAGTGAGGGTTAACGAGTGAGAGTTACTGAGTGAGGGTTACCGAGTGACAGTTACCGAGTGAGAGATACCGAGTGAGCGTTACCCATTGAGGCCACTCCAAACCACCAAGAAGGGGTGCACTGCTGGAAATTGGGATCCACCTCAACACACACTGGCTCTCACTGGTGTAAAGTTCGACGTACACTGGATCTCACTGGAGACAGTTCCACACACACTGACTCTCACTGGGACACAGTTCCACACACACTGACTCTCACTGGGATACAGTTCCACACACACTGACTCTCACTGGGGTACAGTTCCACACACACTGACTCTCACTGGGATACAGTTCCACACACACTGACTCTCACTGGGATACAGTTCCACACACACTGACTCTCGTGGGGATACAGTTCCACACACACTGACTCTCACTGGGAAACAGTTCCACACACACTGACTCTCACTGGGGTACGGGTCCCACACACACTGACTCTCACTGGGATACAGTTCCACACACACTGACTCTCACTGGGGTAGGGGTCCCACACACACTGACTCTCACTGGGGTACAGTTCCACACACACTGACTCTCACTGGGGTACAGTTCCACACACACTGACTCTCACTGGGGTACGGGTCCCACACACACTGACTCTCACTGGGATACAGTTCCACACACACTGACTCTCACTGGGGTACGGGTCCCACACACACTGACTCTCACTGGGGTACAGTTCCACACACACTGACTCTCACTGGGGTACGGGTCCCACACACACTGACTCTCACTGGGGTGCGGGTCCCACACACACTGACTCTCACTGGGATACAGTTCCACACACACTGACTCTCACTGAGGTACGGGTCCCACACACACTGACTCTCACTGGGGTACAGTCCCACACACACTGACTCTCACTGGGATACAGTTCCACACACACTGACTCTCACTGGGGTACAGTTCCACACACACTGACTCTCACTGGGGTACGGGTCCCACACACACTGACTCTCACTGGGGTGCGGGTCCCACACACACTGACTCTCACTGGGATACAGTTCCACACACACTGACTCTCACTGGGGTACAGTTCCACACACACTGACTCTCACTGGGGTACGGGTCCCACACACACTGACTCTCACTGGGATACAGTTCCACACACACTGACTCTCACTGGGATACAGTCCCACACACTGACTCTCACTGGGGTACAGTTCCACACACACTGACTCTCACTGGGGTACGGGTCCCACACACACTGACTCTCACTGGGATACAGTTCCACACACACTGACTCTCACTGGGGTACGGGTCCCACACACACTGACTCTCACTGGGGTACAGTTCCACACACACTGACTCTCACTGGGGTACGGGTCCCACACACACTGACTCTCACTGGGGTACAGTCCCACACACACTGACTCTCACTGGGATACAGTTCCACACACACTGACTCTCACTGGGGTACAGTTCCACACACACTGACTCTCACTGGGGTACAGTTCCACACACACTGACTCTCACTGGGGTACAGTTCCACACACACTGATTCTCACTGGGGTACGGGTCCCACACACACTGACTCTCACTGGGGTACAGTCCCACACACACTGACTCTCACTGGGATACAGTTCCACACACACTGACTCTCACTGGGGTACAGTTCCACACACACTGACTCTCACTGAGATACAGTTCCACACACACTGACTCTCACTGGGATACAGTTCCACACACACTGACTCTCACTGAGATACAGTTCCACACACACTGACTCTCACTGGGATACAGTTCCACACACACTGACTCTCACTGGGATACAGTTCCACACACACTGACTCTCACTGGGGTACAGTTCCACACACACTGACTCTCACTGAGATACAGTTCCACACACACTGACTCTCACTGGGATACAGTTCCACACACACTGACTCTCACTGGGGTACAGATGCCCCGGGCCTCCGGCGCATCTAGCACACTTGTCCTCCAGCCCGAAGAATCTGTTCATCCGGGCCCCCGTCATGTGGGCCCGGTGCACGACCTTAAACTGGATTAGCCTGAGCCTGGCGCATGTTGCGGTCGTGTTTACTCTGCTCAGGGCTTCTGCCCAAATACGGTCCTCCAGCTCCCCCCCCCCCCCCCCCCCCCCCCCCCCGAGCTCCTCCTCCCACTTGAGCTTCAGGACCTGCGTATCCTCAGCTCCCATTAGTTCCTTGTAGACGTCTGAAACTCTACCCTCTCCCACCTCTCCCCTAGAAACTACCTTGTGACAGCGGTGTCTTGTTAATCGTGCAACAATCTCACACACTGTGATAAATGTGCACAGTTGTGACTCATTAGGGAACATACCTCTCCATTCACCTGAGGAAGGAGCTGCGCTCCGAAAGCTCGTGTTTGAAACAAACATGTTGGACTCTAACCTGGTGTTGTAAGACTTCTTACTGAGCTCACCCCAGTCCAACACCGGCATCTCCACATCATTAGGGAAAGTTTAGGGTGTTATTCCGAAATACATACAAGAACCAGTTTGCATCTGTTGAGGCGGTGGAGCTGCGAATGGGGGAGGGAGGGGGAGGGGGTGGGGGAGGGAGTGGGAGGGGGTGGGAATGGGGGAGGGAGGGGTGGGAATGGGGGAGAGGGAGGGGGAGGGGATGGGGGAGGGAGTGGGAGGGGGTGGGGGAGGGAGGGGGAGGGACTGGAAATGGGGGAGCGGGCGAGGGCGGGAATGAGGGATGGAGGGGGAGGGGTGGGAATGGGGGAGGGAGGGGGAGGGGTGGGAATGGGGGAGGGAGTGGGAATGGGGGAGGGGTGGGAATGGGGGAGGGGAATGGGGGAGGGAGTGGGAATGGTGGAGGGAGTGGGAATGGGGGAGGGGTGGGAATGGGGGAGGGAGTGGGAATAGTGGAGGGAGTGGGAATGGGGGAGGGGTGGGAATGGGGGAGGGAGTGGGAATGGGGGAGGGGGAGGGGAGGGGGAGGGACTAGAAATGGGGGAGCGGGAGGGGGTGGGAATGGGGGAGGGGGAAAGGGAAGGAAAAGGGAGTCTGTGCCTGTGTTCTCTGCGCTTTGTGAATAAATCTAGTTAAAGGACGATTCCTTTAGATTTCTCCTGTCAGTGAATGAACAATTGATCACTGGGCTGACTAACCGTGCCTCCTGGGAAGGTACCACAATAATGGAGGTGTCCATCCTACAGCAGTTTGATGACACAAAGAGAAGTCAACCCTCATCGCCCCAACTATGGGCACCACACCGCACAGCCCCCCCCCCCCCCCCCCCCACCTCCAACCCCCCCCCCCCCTCCTCTCCCCCCCTCCTCCCTTGACACGCTGAATACTATTTTCCACTTTTTTGATGGGTTCCTGTGGTCAGTGACCCTCCTGAGCAGCAGCCACCTTTCCCAGTCACACTGCTGATGTTTCAGTGATACTAGCCCCCTTACTGTACTGTCAGCATCAGGAAGTTGCTCAAGGGCCTGATGGAGGCCTATAGATGCCCAATTCAGAACCCGTCTGTGGTTAAATTGCTGCACCAGCCCAACTCCTGCCAAGTGTGGTTTTGGGAGTCACTTTAGCTGCAAAGCCAACGATAACATTTAAGGCAGGTTTATTTTTGAAAGAAAGGCGGAGAATTTGCTGGGGAAACTAACAGGAGTTTAATGCATTCATTGCTGTAAATGTTCAAATAATGCAGTAATTTAGGATGTGATGCACCGTGAGTTGCAAATCGCCGTTGATCACTGAACAACTTGTACTGGCCTGTTATTCACCTCAAAAAACAACATCAATCTCCCCGTCAATATCATTTCCTTTTAAAATGAATTAAACTCACCTTCGGAAGTGAGGGCTGGTACTTAGCAATGTAAACAGTCGGTAGACTGACAGGTAGGCAAGTAGATATCGGCTATCCATCATTCCCCAGAGAGGCACAGATTGAAGAACATCTTGAACAAGAGCTTTGTGCTGCTGAGGACTGACCTTAGAATCATCTTGTGCGTGTTCAGTCAGGCAGCCTGAGTCAGCGTTATTCCTTCGCAACTAAAGGTTCTCGGGCACCTTCATGTCCCACAGTTTACTCTTTGTAACCCAGTTAGCTGCCGAGTGCATGAAGGAGACACCAAGAGGAGGAGCCGGATTAATAGTTCCCAACACAAATGGACTCCACACAATCCCAGGACCTCAGCCTTTCCGTCAGCTGCTTGGTGTTGTCATGGCAATCCCTCGGGCACTGCAGACGTGAGGCCCAGCACACACCCTAACAAACAAGAGGTGCGCGATTCACCTGACTGGCAGGCCTACGGCCTAGCTGCCACTGGACTCTGCTCCTTGTATCCCTGGAAACCAGCCAGCTGCTTGGATTCCTTCCCCTGAACTTTATCCAAACTGCTGCCTGTCCGTCCTCCGCTTCCAGGAAAGGGACATTTCAGGCAGGGAACCCTCAGCCTGCACTGTCGCTGCCTCTTCTTCAGAAATCATTCAGCTACATCACAGCTGTCATCGTGTTGGTAGACCGGAGAGAGTGAAATCAGGAGCATATAGGATACTAGCGCAAAAAATGGCCATTCAGCCCTTCGGGTTTGTGACAGCGTTTCGGCTTCACACAAGCCTCCTCGCATCATACTTTCAAAAACCATTCAGGATTATCCTTGGTTTTATCAGTACATTGACAGAGAATCAAAGCCAGGAAGCTGTACATAAAATTTACAAATGATTAGTCAGGTCTCAGGTGGGGGAGTTGTTGTCCAGTTCTGCCCCCCCCCCCCCCCCCCCCCCCCCCGGTCAGCTGTTTGGTGTTGCCATGGCAATCCCTCTAGCACTGCAGATGTGAGGCTTGGGGAGGCAGTAGAGCAGATTTGATCCCGGGATGGGGCACTTCAGTTACATGGAGAGACTGGGGACCTGGGATTGTTGTCCTTCCAGGACCGGCGATTAAGAGGAGATTTAACAGAGCAGCTCTCAATCGTCAACGGTTTTAGTAGGAACTGCAATAATTGCTAACTAACAACAATGGGTTTATTCTAAATTCAGCCGATGTACAGGGCACTATAAGCAATGTCTTCATTCCCAACACTCGGATCACAACTGGCTGTAAACAGCCAGACTCTGCGCCCAGACCCCACGCCTATTTCCCATTGGACAATCGGATCACAGTACCCTTTCTGATGCACATCCTTGAAGGGGCAGTCTGCTACATCCCTCCCCCTCATTACAGAGTACATTGATAACTTCTACAACTTTCAAAACATTCGCAATAATGAACAACTTTTAACACAGTTGAGCAGAAAATTAGTCTGTCTGGGGACTCTTTCTCTAGGTTGGCGTAGCTGAACTGGTTGAGGTTCCGCTGTCGAGGTAACTTTGGCAGTGTCTACTTCACTGGGAAACTCTCCTGGTCGCAGTACATCACTTTCCACTATTTTCCCAGTCTCACTGGGAGCAGCACTTTGACTGACCAGCTCTTTACTCCTTGGACAGACAACCACACTACTTGCTGGCACTGTGGGATCACAAAGTAACACAAGCTCTTCGGACGTCTTCCGCCTCCACAAATGATCAATGTGTTTCTTTAAAAAAACTTGTCCTGTACTGTCATTGGACAGCGGTGGTCTTTTGCCACAACAACTCACGGGACCCAACTTGGTCCACTTCCAAAATTCTTTACAAAACGGATCGTCTATCTCAAATGATCTGTGCATATTTTCTGAATCATGGTTCCTTTTATAACGAACAAAGAAAAATACAGGGCAGGTGCCTGTGCCGACCATGCTGCCCGTCAAACCTAAAACCTTCTACACTTCCGGGGTCCGTATCCCTCTATTCCCATCCTATTCATGTATTTGTCAAGATGCCCCTTAAACGTCACTGTCGTCCCTGCTTCCACCACCTCCTCCGGCAGCGAGTTCCAGGCTCCCACTACCCTCTGTGTACAAAATATCCCTCGCACATTTCCTCTAAACTTTGGCCATCGGACCTTAAACCTCTGTCACCTAGTAATTGACTCTTCCACCCTGAGAAAAAGCTTCTTACTATCCACTCTGTCTCTGCCCCTCATCATTTTGTAGACCTCTGTCAGATCACTGTAAACCTCCGTCGTTCCAGTGAGAACAAACCGAGTTTATCCAACCTCTCCTCATAGCTAACGCCCTCCATACCAGGCAACATCCTGGTAAATCTCTTCTGCACCCTCTCCAAAGCCTCCACATCCTTCTGGTATGGGGCAGCACGGTAGCACGGTGGTTAGCATTGTTGCTTCACAGCTCCAGGATCCCAGGTTCGATTCCCGGCTTGGGTCACTGTCTGCGGAGTCTGTACGTTCTCTCCTTGTCTGCGTGGGTATCCTCCGGGTGCTCCGGTTTCCTCCCACAGTCCAAAGATGTGCAGGTTAGGTGGATTGGCCATGATAAATTCCCCTTAGTGTTCAAAAAGGTTAGGTGGGTTACAGGGATAGGGCGGCGGTGTGGGCTTAAGTGGGGTCTTCTTTCCAAGGGCCGGTGCAGACTCGATGGGTCCAATGGCTCCTTCTGCCCTGTAAATTCTATGATTATGATTCTATGGTAGTGTGGCGACAAGAATTGAACACTATACTCCAAGTGTGGCCTAACTAAAATTCTATACAGCTGCAACATGACTTGCCAATTTTTATACTCAATGCCCCGGCCAATGAAGGTAAGCATGCCGTATGCCTTCTTGACTACCTTCTCCACCTGCGGTGCCACTTTCAGTGATCTGGGTACCTTTACACACAGATCCCTCTGCCTGTCAATACTCTTCAGGGTTCTGCCATTTACTATATGTTTCCCATCTGTATTAGACCTTCCAAAATGCATTATCTCACATTTATCCGGATTAAACTCCATCTGCCATCTCTCCGCCCAAGTCTCCAACCAATCTTTATCCTGCTGTATCCTCTGACAGTCCTCATCGCTACAGATTCCCTCCCCTGTCCTTGAATGAGCCAACCTTTTCCCTGGCTACCCTCTTGCTCTTTATATATGAATAATAAGCCTTGGGATTTTCCTTAATCCTGATTTCCAATGACTTTTTGTGACCCCTTTTAGCTCTCCTGACTCGTTGTTTAAGTTCCTTCCTACTTTCCTTATATTCTTCCAATCTTCTAGCCCTTACAAATTTTTCCTTTTTCTTTTGGACTAGGCTCACAATATCCCTCGTTAACCAAGGTTCCCGAAACTTGCCATACTTATCCTTCATCCCCACAGGAACATGCCGGCCTGAATTTCTATCAACTGACATTTGAAAGCCTTCCACATGCCAGATGTTGATTTACCCTCAAACAGCCGTCCTCTATTTAGACTTTTCAGTTCCTGCCGAATACTGTTATAATTAGCCTTCCCCCAACTTAGCACCTTCACTCGAGGACTACTCTTATCTTTATCCAACAGTACCTTAAAAATGAATTGTGGCCACTGTTCCCAAAATGCTCCCCTTCTGAAACATCGACTACCTTTTAAGACGCGTCATTTAAGAAGCATCTAGACAGGTATATGAATGGGCGGGAACAGAGGGAAGTAGTCCTTGGAAAATAGGAGACAGGTTTAGATAAAGGATCTGGATCGGCGCAGGCTGGGAGGGCCGAAGGGCCTGTTCCTGTGCTGTAATTTTCTTTGTTCTTTGTTCTTTACCTGGCCGGGCTCATTCCCCAATATCAAGTCCAGTACAGCCCTTCCCTTGTTGGACTATTTACCTATTGTTTCAAGAAGCCCTCCTGGATGCTCCTTACAAACTCTGCCCCATCCAAATCCTCAGCACTGAGTGAGACACAGTCAATGTAGGGACAGTGAAAATCATTCACCACAACAACCCTGTTGTTTTCATACCTTTCCAAAATCTGCCTACATATCTGCTCCTCTATCTCCCGCTGGCTATTGGGAGGCCTGTAGCAAAACCCCAACATTGTGACTGCACCCTTCCTATTCCTGAGCTCTACCCATATAGCCTCACTGCCCTTTGAGATGTCCTCCCGCAATACAGCTGTGATATTCTCCTGAACCAGTAATGCAACTCCTCCACCCCTTTTACATCCTCCTCTAACCCGCCTGAAACATCTCAATCCCGGAACGTTTAGCTGCCAATCCTGTCCTTCCCCCAACCAAGTCTCTGTAATGGCAACAACATCATAGTTCCAAGTACTCATCCAAGCTCTACATTCATCTGCCTTACTTGTTATACTTCTCGCATTGAAGCAAATGCACTTCAGACCACCAGTCCAGACCACCAGACCTGCTGTGTTCGGCAACATCTCCCTGCCTGATCTTCCTCTGTGTCTTACTGGTCCTATTCTCTAGTGCCCCCTCAGTTACTCCACCTTCTGACCTATTGCTCCAGTTCTCACCCCCCCTGCCACACTAGTTTTAACCCCCTTGTGTGACACTCGCAAACCTCCCAGCCGGATATCAGTGCCCCTCGAGTTTAGATGCAACGTCCTTGTACAGGTCCCAGCTGCCCCGAAAGAGATCCCAATGATCCAGATATCTGAAACCCTCCCTCCTACACAAGCTCACGTGTTCAGCTGTACTATCCGCCCATTTCTAGCCTCACTGGCACGAGGCACAGGGAGTAATCCTGAGATTACAACCCTAGAGGTCCTGTTTTTTAGCTTTCTACCTAACTCCCTGAACTCCTGCTACAGGTCCTCGTCATTCTTATGTCATTAGTACCAATATGTACCATGGCCTCTGGCTGTTCACCCTCTCCCTTCAGAATGTCCCCTGCCCGTTCATAGACATCCCGGACCCTGGCACCAGGGAGACTACATATCATCTTGGAGTCTCTTTCACATCCACAAAAGCGGCTGTTTGTGCCTCTGAATATAGAGTCCTCAATAACTATTGCTTAACAACAGAGCCACTGTAGTGCCACTGCTCTGGCTGCAGTTGCTCTTATCCCCTGATAGGCCATCCTCACAACAGTATCCAAAAGGATATACTTGTAAGAGAGTTGAACAGCCACAAGGGATTCCTACACTGACTGCCTGCCCCTTCTAGCGGTCAGCCAACTGTCTGCCTGCACCTGGGGTGTAACCACGTCTCTAAGACTCCAATCTATAGTGTTTCCACCACCTGCATACTCTGAAGTGCATCCAACTGCTGCTCCAACTGATGCATGTGGTCTGTGAGGAGCTGCAATTGGGTGCCTGCTTCCCTGCCAAAATTCAGTTCATGCCATGAAAAGGAGCTGAACTTCTTCAATTCAATATTCCCAATAACTGGCCCAGGATTCCTTATGTACAGCAGTAAACCATCCTGTGCTTCACCACCCCCCCCCCCCCCCCCCCCCCCCCCCCCCCCCCTCACATTCCCTCTCTACTTATCCAAGGCCCTCAAAGCAATTGCCAGAGGTTCAATTGCCAACGCGAACAAAAGACGAGACATCGCACATCCGTGCATCATCCCCGGGTACAACATAAACAGCCCAGAACTCGAGGTGCATCCTATAACAGCCCAACCCACAGACCCCAGACTGATCCCAAACCTTTCCAGAACTGCAAACAGGTAGGAAGCTCCATTCAACCCTATCAAACCACTTTGCAGCGTCCAGAGGCACAATTATCTCCAGGTCTGCTCCCAGATTATCTCCAGGTCTGCTCCCAGATTATCTCCAGGTTTGCTCCCAGATTATCTCCAGGTCTGCTCCCAGATTATCTCCAGGTCTGCTCCCAGATTATCTCCAGGTCTGCTCCCAGATTATCTCCAGGTCTGCTCCCAGATTATCACCAGGTCTAGTCCCAGATTATCTCCAGGTCTGCTCCCAGATTATCTCCAGGTCTGCTCCCAGATTATCTCCAGGTCTGCTCCCAGATTATCTCCAGGTCTGCTCCCAGATGATCTCCAGGTCTGCTCCCAGATTATCTCCAGGTCTGCTCCCAGATCAGCTCCAGGTCTGCTCCCAGATTATCTCCAGGTCTGCTCCCAGATCAGCTCCAGGTCTGCTCCCAGATTATCTCCAGGTCTGCTCCCAAAGCCGGTGTGAGAACCACATTAACTAACAGCCCCACATTAGTTTTCTGTCCTTCACAATTCCCATCCGGCCTTCCCCCACCCCCTCTGGGTGGTAGGATTCCGACCTCAACAACAATACTTTGGCCAAAGATTGCTGATCCATATTGAGCAGTGACATTGTGCCTCTGTGAGGTCCATGTCCGTCTGAAGCAGCAGATAGATGGACGCCTGCCCCAGCGTCTCCGGCAACTCCGGGAGCCACCCCCACGCCAATCAGCCATTAAACATCCACAGCACCAATGGGATCAGCTGATCTGTGAGATTCTTATGGAATTCTACTGGGAACCCGTCCGGCCCCTTCCCCATCTGCATCTTCCCAAGGCCCTGTGGGCCTCCTCCAACACCATCGGTACCTCCAATATCTCCTACAACACATCCCCCAGCTGAGGAAACTCTAATCCCTCTGGGAACTGCACCATCCCATCCACTGTCCGGCCCACAGTGCCTCTCCTCTTATTAAAGTAACAAAACACCTCACTGACTTTCTCTGGGGCAGACGGCACACACTCACACAGAGAGAGCAGACAGCACAGAGAGAGAGAGAGAGAGCAGACAGCACAGAGAGAGAGAGAGAGCAGACAGCACAGAGAGAGAGAGAGAGAGCAGACAGCACAGAGAGAGAGAACAGACAGCACAGAGAGAGAGAGAGAGAGCAGACAGCACACAGAGAGCAGACAGCACACACAGAGAGAGAGAGAGAGCAGACAGCACAGAGAGAGAGAGAGAGAGCAGACAGCACAGAGAGAGAGAGAGAGCAGACAGCACACAGAGAGAGAGAACAGACAGCACAGAGAGAGAGAGAGCAGACAGAACAGAGAGAGAGAGAGAGCAGACAGCACAGAGAGAGAGAGCAGACAGCACACAGAGAGAGAGAGCAGACAGCACAGAGAGAGAGAGAGCAGACAGCACAGAGAGAGAGAGAGAGCAGACAGCACACAGAGAGAGAGAACAGACAGCACAGAGAGAGAGAGCAGACAGAACAGAGAGAGAGAGAGAGCAGACAGCACAGAGAGAGAGAGCAGACAGCACACAGAGAGAGAGAGCAGACAGCACAGAGAGAGAGAGAGAGCAGACAGCACAGAGAGAGAGAGAGAGAGCAGACAGCACAGAGAGAGAGAGAGCAGACAGCACACAGAGGGAGAGAGAGCAGACAGCACAGAGAGAGAGAGCAGACAGCACACAGAGAGAGAGAGCAGACAGCACAGAGAGAGAGAGAACAGACAGCACAGAGAGAGAGAGAGAGCAGACAGCACACAGAGAGAGAGAGAGCAGACAGCACAGAGAGAGAGAGCAGACAGCACAGAGAGAGAGAGAGAGAGCAGACAGCACACAGAGAGAGAGAGCAGACAGCACACACAGAGAGAGAGAGCAGACAGCACAGAGAGAGAGAGAACAGACAGCACAGAGAGAGAGAGCAGACAGCACACACTCACACAGAGAGAGCAGACAGCACACAGAGAGAGAGAGAGCAGACAGCACACAGAGAGAGAGAGAGCAGACAGCACAGAGAGAGAGAGCAGACAGCACAGAGAGAGAGAGAGAGCAGACAGCACACAGAGAGAGAGAGCAGACAGCACACACAGAGAGAGAAAGCAGACAGCACAGAGAGAGAGAGAACAGACAGCACAGAGAGAGAGAGCAGACAGCACACACTCACACAGAGAGAGCACACAGAGAGCAGACAGCACACACAGAGAGAGCAGACAGCACAGAGAGAGAGAGAGCAGACAGCACAGAGAGAGAGAGAGCAGACAGCACACAGAGAGAGAGAACAGCACACAGAGAGAGCAGACAGCACACAGAGAGAGAGGGAACAGCACACAGAGAGAGAGAGCAGACAGCACACAGAGAGAGAGAGAGAGAGCAGACAGCACAGAGAGAGAGAGCAGACAGCACACACTCACACAGAGAGAGCAGACAGCACACAGAGAGAGAGAGCAGACAGCACAGAGAGAGAGAGAGAGCAGACAGCACACAGAGAGAGAGAGCAGATAGCACAGAGAGAGAGAGAGAGCAGACAGCACAGAGAGAGAGAGAACAGACAGCACACACTCACACAGAGAGAGCAGACAGCACACACTCACACACAGAGAGCAAACAGCACACAGAGAGAGCAGACAGCACACAGAGAGAGAGAGAGAGAGCAGACAGCACACAGAGAGAGAGAGAGAGCAGACAGCACACAGAGAGAGAAAGCAGACAGCACACAGAGAGAGAGAGAGAGCAGACAGCACACACAGAGACAGAGAGAGCAGACAGCACACAGAGAGAGGGAGCAGACAGCACACACTCACACAGAGAGAGCAGACAGCACACACTCACACAGAGAGAGCAGACAGCCCACATAGAGAGAGAGAGCAGACAGCACACACACACACAGAGAGAGCAGACAGCACAGAGAGAGAGAGAGAGAGAGCAGACAGCACACAGAGAGAGAGAGCAGACAGCACACTCACACAGAGAGAGCAGACAGCACACAGTCACACAGAGAGAGAGCAGACAGCACACACTCACAGAGAGAGAACACTCAGCACAGACTCGCAATCAAAAACATTCCACTTGTAGTAATCTACCTCAGGCATAATCTACTCTATTTTCTGACCTGTCTTTCTTACTGAAGAATTCGTTGACATCAGGTTTGATTCTGAGTCGTCTATCATGAAGTCCCTCACAGTCAAATAGTTGTTCGGCGTGGAGATTTACATCTGAGGAACGATCACTTCCTCAGCGTGTTCGAGAGCACTTGCTTCTGCCGCATCATATCGCTGGCAGAGTTAGTACCTTCAGGAGAGCTGGAGGAGAAATTGAAGGTCAAATATAGATGCAACTGGAAGTGTTAATTTTTCAAACCGTTTCCTGCTTTAAACTTCTACAATGTACGGAGACAGTCAGGTCTTTCAAGAATCCACTCCAGAATCAGTCCCGAGAACGAAGAATAGTTTGTTTTCTGCAGCAATTTCCAAATGGTATTATTTTTGTCCGATTCTCAGGGGAGTTCTCCATTCCTGCAGCTCACTGAGTGTGAGCAATCGATCAAACATTCAGCTGCATTACTGAACCCATTAACCCTGCACTCAGCGCAAAGCAGTAATGCAGCCACTCTCTGCAGCCCACAGGCAGAGCAAGCTCTCACACACAGCCATCTTCTGGGTCAATGTTTTTTGTTTAAGGATTCTAATTCTGTGAAGGGAGCATTGAGACGGCCACTGGTGGTGTAGTCGGGAAGAACAGGAAGGATGGGAAACAGAATACGTCGATTTCACAGAAAGTGTCCAGGGATGAGGGAGTCCAGTTTTGTAGGGAAGAATCCGAGATCCACTTTGAGAAATTTGAGAAATTTAATAGAGGTGTTCAAAGTTCTGAAATATTCTGATGAATTAATAGGGCGCAATTATTTGTTTTTATTTTATGATCTTTATTATTGTCACAAGTTGGCTTACATTAACACTGCAAAGAAGTTACTGTGAAACATTGCCAACATTGAGGGCATTTAAAAGTTTATTGGATAAGCATATGGATGATAAGGGCATAGTGTAGGTTAGATGGCCTTTAGTTTTTTTCCATGTCGGTGCAACATCGAGGGCCGAAGGGCCTGTACTGCGCTGTATCGTTCTAAAAGCCCCTAGTCGCCACATTCCGGCACCAGTTCAGGTACACTGAGGGAGAATTCAGAATGTCCAATCCACCTACCAGCACGTATTTCGAGACTTGTGGGAGGAAACCGGAGGAAACCCACGCAGACACGGGGAGAACGTGCAGTCTCCGCACACGCAGTGATCCAAGCCGGGAATTGAAGCCGGAACCCTGGCGCTGTGAAGCAACAGTGCTAACCACTGTGCTACCGTGCCGCCCACTGACAGGACAGTGAGTACCCAAAGGGTCGATATAAGGATAAAGAATCCGAGGCAGGACAAGAGGGACTGAGTGAGCTGTTTTGATTTTGTGCCTGAAAATGGAAGTGGCAATGGAAGCAGTTTCAATAATTTTCAAAAAGGAATGAGATGAATCGGTGAAGGGGAAACATTAATCTGTTCTGGGGAAGGAGCAGGGAGGTGGGATGAATTGGATCGCTCTATCAAATAGCAGATGGATAATGTGCCGAATGGCCTCCCCTCACTGTGAGATTCTAGGATTGCTGAATCCAGCTGACGGAGATAGGTATCCAGTCCGTAACTGGCCAAGGAGACATCAAGGTGTTTGTTTCAAAGTGAGGCTGAGTGATGCAAACTCCATAAGGCCATAAGACATAGGAGCAGAATTAGGCCACTCGGCCCATCGAGCCTGCTCCGCCATTCAATCAGGCTGATATGTTTTTCATCCCCATTCTCCTGCCTTCTCCCCATAACCCCTGATCCCCTTATTAATCAAGAACCTATCTATCTCTGTCTTAAAGACACTCAGAGATTTGGCCTCCACAGCCTTCTGCGGCAAAGAGTTCCACAGATTCACCACCCTCTGGCTGAAGAAATCTCTCCTCATCTCTGTTTTAAAGGATCGTCCCTTTAATCTGAGATGGTGCCCTCTGGTTCTAGTTTTTCCTACAAGTGGAAACATCCTCTCCATGTCCACTCTATCCAGGCCTCACAGTATCCTGTAAGTTTCAATAAGATCCCTCCTCATCCTTCTAAACTCCAACAAGTACAGACCCAGAGTCCTCAACCGTTCCTCATACAACAAGCTCTTCATTCCAGGGATCACTCTTGTGAACCTCCTCTGGACCCTTTACAAGGCCAGCACATCCTTCCTTAGATACAGGGCCCAAAACTGCTCAGAATACTCCAAATGGGGTCTGACTAGAGCCTTATACAGCCTCAGACATACATCCCTAATCTTCTCGACCTGAATGCTAACATTGCATTTTCCTTCCTAACTGCCCACTGAACCTGCATGTTAACCTTGAGAGAATCGTGAACAAGGACTTCCAAGTCCCTTTGTAATTATGATTTCCTAAGCATTTCCCCATTTAGAAAATAGTCTATGCCTCCATTTCTCCTTCCAAAGTGCATAACCTCACACTTTCAAGTTCACCATCTCTTATACCAACACATTGGAATTCATAGTCACAGTTCAAAGAATCTATAACCCCTTGTAACTGTCAATAAAACTCTGAATTGGCAGGTCCCCTAGTGTAATAATAGATAGTTGTGAAATTAGTCATGCAGCACCACTCCAATAATGGAAACATTCAAGCTTATGTCAATGGACAGAGTAAAATAATAAGCCAACATTTCATTTTTTAACACTTCAGATTTGTTTCAAAGATTTAGAGCTGGATTCTCCTTCCCACGAAGCCTGACATGCGCTTCCCGATGGGACGGAGAGTCGGGCGGTGGCGGAAAATCAAATGCGATGCTCCGACCTCCCACTGAATGATTGGATTTACCTCTCTTTGATGTGGTCGATGTGATTGGAATACACTTAGTGTTTGGAATGTACTTACCTCTCTTTGATGTGGTAAATGTTTGTAAACATTGAGGTTTCACCACTTAGAGTCACTGATCCATGAAGGGAGATGAATGAACCAAGGCTGCAGCTGGTTTGCGGAAGCTGTCAATCACAGCCCATTAATAGAGAGTTATGAATGGCTTGCAGCTAATGGATCTGAGGATCTAGACGTGGGTCACAGCCGTTCTCCTTCATGGAGCTTCCAGGCAAGTGCCACAGCTGTAATTCTTTTCACTTCCTCTGTCCGGACTGCTCTCTATCGCCTCCAGACACGGTCTCCTTTATGAGGGGCGGCGTGTTTGTGGGAGGGTCCCTTTTGTTCGGGGATCCCTTGGGGGCTGATGTCCTAGTGCAGGTGTCTCGGGGGGGGGGGGGGGTCTCCCTGTTACCGGGGTCCCTGGGGAGGTTTCTCTATTACAGGAATCCCAGGGGAGCCTCCCTATTACATAGCTCCCTGGGGTCAGTCTCCCTATTCATGAGGTCCCTGCGGGGGGGGGGGAGGGTCTCCCTCGTTAGGGGTCTCAGGGGGGGGGCAAGTCAGGTCACCCCTGTACTTGGGGATGGGGAGCACCCAGGCAATCCGGGGTTGGGGGCTGCTTTGCGATGACGGAGGGGGGCTCAGTTCCAGCCTGATTTGCAGTACAGATGGGGGGGGGGCGACAGCGGGACTTCACTATCGGGCCGCCCGCTCACAATGACGGCCCATCAGCGGGATTCCCTCGGGAATGCCTTGTACTCCTCGCCGTGCATAAATTTGCGGAATACGGAATTGCTTCCCAATTTGAACTGCCAGTGGGATCCTAAATCAGTTGCAATTCCCTTCCGGCGGGAGAAGATAGTTCCCAAAGCGGAGAGTTCACTCCGTAAATTCGAACTGCCTTAACTGCTTAAAGGGCATCGTGACAGGTGCTTGTGACGGATGTGACAGTGGATTTTGACAGGGGTACTGATGTCTCAGACCAGCTGGACAGGAATACGTTCCTGCAGATTTTACACACAATAATGCTGACTTTTAACAATTTCAAAATGCACCTGACCCCCCCCCCCCCCCCCCCCCCCCCAATGTGTCCCGGACCAGATCCAAAGGGGAATCCACTTGAATTGACAAAAATCAGACTTGCTCCAATCTACACTTTGGGATTCACAGTCACAGGCAGCAACATCGCACTGCAGTGGAGGCAGCTGATGATTTAAATGGCCCGTTTATTCTCCACCCCACCCCCCACCACCCCCCAACCCCCCTGACCTTTTTCAGGGGCGGCACTTGTAATTTTTGGGTGGATTGGCTATTTTAGCCTCAGCCCAGGGAGAGTCTAGACTGTTTGTCAGGGTGAAAATCTGGGCAATGTGTCTGAGCCGGGCTTTGACCTGAACACAATGTTTTCAATAGCAGCATTTATCAGTTAGTTTATTTGAAAGTGAATCCAAATGTGTTTGAAAGGGAGAGAAAGAGAGAGAGAGAGAGCGAGACAGAGAGGAGAAAAAATAGTCAGTGTTATCCCACCATTGGCCGATTAAGAGAAAGGAGCGTGTTCTAAACCGAGCCATTACTATATAATATAATCTTTATTAGTGGGGCAGCACGGTAGCATTGTCGTTAGCACAATTGCTTCACAGCTCCAGGGTCCCAGGTTCGATTCCCTGCTTGGTCACTGTCTGTGTGGAGTCTGCACATCCTCCCCGTGTCTGCGTGGGTTTCCTCCGGGTGCTCCGGTTTCCTCCCACAGTCCAAAGATGTGCAGGTTAGGTGGATTGGCCATGCTAAATTGCCCTTAGTGTCCAAAATTGCCCTTAGTGTTGGGTCGGGTTGCTGGGTTATGGGGATATGGTGTGGGCTTGGATGGGGTGCTCTTTCAGAGGGCCGGTGCAGACTCGATGGGCCGAATGGCCTCTTTCTGCACTGTAAATTTTGTAATTCTGTGTCACAAGGATGTTTACATTAACACTGCAATGAAGTTACTGTGAAAATCCCCTCGTTGCCACATTCCGGCGCCTGTTCCGGTTCACTGAGGGAGAATTCAGAATGTCCAATGCAACTAACAGCACGTCTTTCGGGACTTGTGGGAGGAAACCGGAGCACCCGGAGGAAACCCACGCAGACACGGGGAGAACATGCAGACTCCACACAGACAGTGACCCAAGCCGCGAATCGAACCTGTGACTCTGGAGCTGTGAAGCGACAGTGCTAACCACTGTGCTACCGTGCAGGTGATTTACAGGCAAATCTGCAGTATCTTGCTGGACAGAAACACTGGATCATATCCACAGACCACATCACACTGTGACAATGAAACTCTGACCTCTGCAGGGTGCCAGATCGTATGTTGGTTTCATGGATGGCTCTATACAATGCCACAGCACAATGACTAATAGTGATTGGCTGCCACGTGGACAATAAAAGAAGTATTGGTTTTCAGTTCCTCAATCGTTATTCCTGTAAACCAATAAAGATCCAAATCTGCCAAAACATTCATGACTTGTGGATTGCACATGTTCTCAAACAGCTCAGACTGAGGATATCTGGCAGACATTGGGTGCCCAGGTCTATGAGGTGACTATTCCTCACTACCCTCTCAAAGGCACTGGCTTAGCCACAGAAACCATTTATTCTTTAGTATCTGTCTGGGTAGGTGGATTGTCCATATCCTTTTATTAAAACAGTAAAAAAATATATACAAGGCCAAACGGTACAAAGACTAATTTTGTGTTGGAGAAATAGGGTACGCTCCCCTCAGTACCAACGTACGGGCGGGGGGGGTGGGGGGGGGGGGGGGGGGGGGGGGGTTAGGATGCTCTGATTATTAAAACAGTTCACTAAAAAACAAACGGTACACACACTAAACATTGCGCTGGAGAGACGCTAAATTGCCCCTTAGTTGGAAAACACAAGAATTGGGCACTTCAAATTTTAAAAAAATCTTTAGTATCTACTCCCGATATCCACTCTACAAATGACAAGACATTAGGTGGCTATTATAAGGTTATTCAACCATTAAAGGCATCACACCCTCACTGCTTGTCCACACACCGTCCGGAGGAAGGAGGATGGGAGCCATTTGATTCACTTACATCTCCATCCTTCTCGCCCCGAGGGACTCAAAGCGCCATAACTTTCTTTTACATAGAGTCATAAATGTTTCATAAAGTCCCAGGCTTCTCACTAAATTACTGACACCAGGACAGGGATTCTCCCCTACCCGGCGGGGTGGGGGGTCCCAGCGTGTCGGAGTGGCGGGAATCACTCCGGCGTCGGGCCTCCCCAAAGGTGCAGAATTCTCCGCACCTTTAGGGGCTAAGCCCTCACCGGAGTGGTTCCCGCTCCGCCGGTCGGCGCGAACGGGCGCCCCGCCAGCCGGGGCCGAAAGGCCTTCGCCGGCCAGCGGAAGTTCGCACGTGCGCCGGTGCGTCAGCGGCTGCTGACATCATACCGGCACATGCGCAGGGGAGGGGGTCTCTTCCACCTCCACCATGGTGAAGGCCATGGCGGGGCGGAAGAAATAGAGTGCCCCCACGGCACAGGCCCGCCCGCCGATCAGTGGGCCCCGATCGCGGGCCAGGCCACCATGGGAGCAACCCCAGGGGTCAGATCGCCACGCGCCCCCCCCCCCTCCCCCAGGACCCCGGAGCCCGCCCGCCGGTACCAGAGGTGGTTTAAACCACACCGGCGGGAGAGGCCTGTCAGCGGCAGGACCCGGGGGGGGGTCGTAGAATTCCGCCCCAGAGTTTAGTCAAAAAGATTGATTTTAAGAAGCTTCTTAAAGCAGGAAAGTGAGATGGAGAGGTTTAGGGGAGGGGATTCCTGAGCTCAGGCTCCAGGTGGGACATCTCCGTCTCAAATGAGTGACCCCTTATTTTTAATCAGTGACCCCTAGTTCTAGATTTCCCACCAGAGGAAACATTGGCCGCGATTCTCCCAAACAATTTCTGTTAATTTGTGGTGGGTTTTTCAGGGAGTTTCTCGCTGGCTCTTTCAGCGAGTTCCTCACCGCTATTCAATGATGCTCAGTCACTTTTGAATTAAATGAAAAAATGAAATGAAAATCGCTTATTGTCACAAGTAGGCTTCAAATGAAGTTACTGTGAAAAGACCCTAGTCGCCACATTCCAGTGCCTGTTCGGGGAGGCTGGTACGGGAATTGAACCCGTGCTGCTGGCCTGCTATCAAAGCCAGCGATTTAGCCCTGTGCTAAACCAGCCCCTTTCCTGGGCCCTGGGGAGTTTCTCACCGGTTTAGGCCACACTCAGAATTGTTTTTTTGCACTGGGGAGTTGAACTCAGAGATCGGGCCGCCATTTTGAAAGGGTGCCCCGATCTCTAAGTGAGCTTGTGGGTCCCCCACACCCCCACCCATGGGCAATGTCACCCCCACACACATGTGCACTATCCCACACCCTCCAGGTGAGGACACCCCGCTATGGGATCCCCGGGGGTCTCCCTCTTCAGCCCCCCCCCCCCCAAGCCCCCTTACAGCACCCCTTCCCTTCTAGGACCCCCACCCATCACCCACCCAACTTCCAGGAGGCCCCTACCCTATGTCTTTATGTTTCTAAACCCCGGTGATATACAAACCTAACCTCTCCAATCTCCTCCCAAGTGCGGTGAGGCTGGAGGAGAGACAGACATGGGGGAGGAAGAGGCCCATGGAGGGATTTGAAAACATGGAGGAGAATTCTTAAACTGGTGCATTGTCGGACTAGGTGCGAGTGTAGGTCAGAGAACACAGGAGGTGATGAGTAAATGGGAACAAGTGCAGAAGAGTTTTGGATGAGCATCAGTTGATATCAGGTAGAAGACAGAAGGCCGGCCAGTAGAGCGTTGGAATGGTCACATCTGCAAGGGCCCGGGTGAGAGCGAGAGCAACAAGTGAGGATAGACAGCATCAGAGCCTGGCAATGTTGGATAGCCATGTTGATAGAGTGAATGTGACTCAAAAGGCCAGGTTAGGGTCAAAGAACAAAGAATAAGGAAAAGTACAGCACAGGAACAGGCCCTTCGGCCCTCCAAGCCTGCGCCGACCATGCTGCCCGTCTAAACTAAAATCTTCTACACTTCCGGGGTCCGTATCCCTCTACTCCCATCCTATTCATGTATTTGTCAAGATGCCCCTGAAACGTCACTATCGTAAAAAGTCAAACAGAATTCCAGGTTGGCAAAGCATCTGGGGAGGAAGATGAAACACAAACACATCATCCCACATTGGTCCAGACTGTAAGTTAAACATGTCCTTGTGTTTCCTCACACGGCAGAACCATGGCTAAGTGCCAGATAAGATGCCAATCCCATTGTATACTCCCATTCTGTTCCACTATAGGCCACCCTGCCAGGGTGCAAGTTTAAACTTCACTGTGAAACAGGCAGAGACGAGATTCTAATCATACTTCACATCCTTCTCATTGCAGCTGCCTTGCAGCTCACACAGATATCGATTGTCTGCACTTTTCAAAGCAGATGCCAGACTTCTGACCCAAGATAGAGTTTGAAAGAAAGAAGGGGGTGGGGGAGGTAGGGAGAATTTATTAAAAAATACCGACAAAAAACTGCAGAGATTTAGAAATCATCAGTCACTCAAAACAACGTTTATTGTACATTCCTGTGGTGTGAGCAGCACTGACATCGCTGAGGGCATGGGGAAACTGAGATCGCTCTCCTTACAGCAGAGAAGGTGAAAGGGAGATTTAATTTGGGTTACATACAAACATACCAATCAGGAACAGGAGGAGGCCATGCCATTCGGCCCCTCGAGCTTGCTCCCCCATTCAGTAAGATCATGGCAGTTCTGACAGTAACATCAACCCCCCCCCATTCCTGCCCACCCTCGATAGCCTTCCACCCCCTTTGTTAATCAAGAATATATCCAGCCCTGCCTTAAAAATATTCAAAGGCTCTGCTTCCACTATCATTTGAGGAAGAGAGTTCCACGGGCTCATGGCCCTCAGAGAAAACATTTCTCCTCATCTCTGTCTTAAGTCAGAGACCCCTTATTTTTAAACGGTGACCCCCAAAGCCCAGATTCTCCAACAAGAGGAATCATCCTCTTCAATCCATCCTGCCAATCCCCCTCAGCATTTTGATCAAGTTTTGAAAGATTTTGATCAAGTTCACCTGTGGTAGCATGGCCCCTTTAAGGGGCGTGCCCTCACGGTCCATGTGACTGGCTCGGGGCCTATCATGCGGAGGTGTGTGAACCCCATCCAATGAGGGAAAAGCGTGGGGTCCAGGGGGCAGGGTGCTAGCCAGACTGAACCCGGCAGCCAGAGTGTCAATGCTTGTATATAAGTTAACCTTGTTAGTTGCCAATAAACACTTGGTTCTTCTTGCTCCTGGCTATCTGGTATTGCCTCGAGCCATCGCATTGACGACGAGTATGAACCAGATCGATCACAAGCCCACAGTTATCGCATTTGAGAGAGGGAAGGAAAAGCCTCCAAGACAAAGACAGAGCAGGAAAGCACGTGGATAACCAGAGAACGGTGAGTGAAAAATATCCATGATCAGGAAATTAGATCCAATCGATCAGGGGCCACAGATTGGAGCCGGTATACTGAGCAACTCCGTTACTTCTTCATGTCAAATGAAATAACAGGGGAAGATAAATGGAAAGTTATCCTATTAACAGTTTGTGGCCAACAACCTACAAACTTATAAGAAATTTGTCATCCCCGGAGGCTCCCAACATTAAGTCATTTTGCCAGTTGGTGAAGCTGGTCAGGGAGCATTTCAACCCCAGAGCCTCGATCAAACAAATTCAATCCGTCTATCAGGGGCCCAAGAGGGATTATCTCTGCCTTCATTTTAGACTCAGACAAATGGCCGAGAATTGCAAGTTTGGTGTAGCACTGGGTGACATGCTGCGTGACCGTTTAGTTTGCGATATTAACAATATAAGTGGGCAAAAGAAGCTTCTGGCTGAAGCAAAGATTATCCTCGACAGGGCGATTGAGGTTTGCCGAGGCGGCTGAGTGCACTGGGAGGATCACGGCAGAGCTTCAAAGCGTGCAAGAGGATGCGGTAAACCAGTTGTGGGGCTGTACGGCTGCAAGGTCGACAGGCACACAGCAAGTGCAGCAATGATTCCAGGAATAGGATTGTAGTCAGTGGCCAGGGGTGAAGTTGGGCCGTCAGCCAAGGAGTCAGGAGACTGTTATCGGTGCAGCGGGGGGACAGAGAGAGGGGGGTTGGGGGGAGAGAGTGGGAGGGTGGGGGGAGAGAGTGGGAGGGTGGGGGGAGAGAGTGGGAGGGTGGGGGGAGAGAGGGGGGGTGGGGGGGGAGAGAGATAGGGTGGGGGGGAGAGGGAGGGTGGGGGGAGAGAGAGAGGGAGGGTGGGAGGAGAGAGGGAGGGTGGGGGGTATCACCCCCAGGAATCGAGCCGCTGCGGAGAGTGCAATTGTTTTCACTAAAGACAGGGGTCGAAACCGGAGCATTGCCACAGTTGTGGATGAACAAACGTTCATATCTTCAAGGAGGTTTCTGCCTTTGGATCAGAGTGAAATAGCCAAGCTGGTGACATGTACGAGGGAGACTGAAACATTTTGGGAACAACTGTGATTCCGGTGTCATATCAGCAACAAGATGCCCATCATCTATGATCGCTGGCAAGGGACATCGGCCAAGCCTGATGGGGGGGGATTGATTGTGCCAAATAAAGTTGAATAGGTTGGAAATTTGTTCAATCTTGGACGCTGTCTTTCAGGAAGTCTTGGACAGAGACAAAGATTGATCGAGAACAAGTTGGGTCGAATAAAGGGAGTAAAGGTCAAGATTTATGTCAACCCAAACTCAACACCCAAGTTGTTTAGAGCAAGATCAGTTCTTTATGCCTTGAACCAAAAAGAGAAAGCCAAACTTAAATACCTGGAAGAATTAGGAATCATCACACCCGTGCAGTTTTCAGATTGGGCAGCTCCCATCATTCCTGTATTAAAGCCGGATCTCTCTATTAGGATATGCAGGGACTACAAGCTAACAATCAACCAGGCAGCCCAAGTAGATAAAGACCTTCATGCAAAGCTAGTGAGGGGGCCTCGCATACACCAAATTCCACCTCACTCATGCTTATTTGCAACTAGAACTAGATGATGGTTCCTTGAAAATGTGCGACGATTAACACAGAGAAAGGCCTGTTTCAATGCACCATGTCATCTCCTCGGCCTGTGCGATATTCCAGCGCTAAATGGCGAATCTCTATCAAAGCATCCAAAAAGTTGTGGTCCACCTGGATGACATGCTAATAACAGGAACATCACACGAGGAGCACCTGGCGAGTTTAGAAAGGATGTAGAGAAGATTCCAAGGTGCGGGAATTTGACTCAAATGTGAGAAGTGCACGTTCCAAGATGAGAGGCTCGCTTGGCCATTTCAGTGGGGGGGGGGGGGAGTTGAGAGTCAACCACATCGCTGTGTGGGCCAGACCGGGTAAGGCGGCAGATTTCCTTCCCTAAAGGACGTTAGTGAACCAGATGGGTTTTTCCAACAATCGACAATGGTTTCATGGTCATCATTAGAATTTTAATTCCAGATTTTATTGAATTCAAGTTTCACCGTCTGCCGTTGTGGGATTTGACCCTGGGAGTCTGGATATTAGTCCAGTGTCAATACCACTACGCCACTGCCTCTCCCGTTGCTGGCGGTCTATGATTACATCTTTCAGCAAAGGCCAGGTACACAGATTTTGAATGCTAATGTGTTGAGTCGGTTCCCACCCGGCACCCTCGCCGCTACCTCAAAAAATCTGACTAATTAAGACCGTACTTCACTCGTAAGGACGGCTGTGGGAATGGAATCATACTTTGAGATTCCCGAGTGATCGTACCATCCCCAGCCCAAGAGTCCTTGTTGCAAGAACTTCATGGTGCCCATCTGGCCCAGGCAAAAACGAAAGTGCTTGCTCATAGCTACATCTGGTGGCCTGGCATCGACAAGGTAATTGAAACATGGTGCGCCAGTGCAGCCCTGCCAGACACAGCAAGCGCTGCCCCCTCCATCCAACCTCCACCCTTGGGCGTGACCTGAAGGAACTTTGCTGTTCCTTTCAAGGGCAAGATGTTCCTCATTTTGGTCAATGGCCATTCACAGTGGTTGGAGATTCAAGTGATGGGAATGACAATCTCGGCAGTCACAGTAGAGACTTTGAGGTGGGTGTTAGCTATGCATGGCCTCCCCAAAGTAATGGTGCCGGACAATGGCACCGCCTTAACTGGTGAGGACTTTCAGCATTTTATTAGGGCGAATGATATTTGCTGTACCAGAACAGCCCCTATCACCCTGCCTCAATCAGGTTGCCGGAGGGAGCTGTACAAATGTTCAAGGCAGTTATGAAGAAGTGTCCAGCAAACCGCTACATCATTGGCTGGCAATCTTAGGCTGGAAAACTTTCTTTTGTTTTACAATATTACCCACCCCTCCCCATGCTACAACGGGTGTCACACCATGTTACACCACCCCTGGGCAAGTGCACAGTCAATTCTAGCCCCACAGACCCCGGACTTCCAATATAAGTGAATTAACCAATAATTTGTATATTTTCCTGAGATCTCTGACCCCTGACTGCTCCAATGACTTACAGGCCCCAGTTTTGGAGATTAAACATTTTTAAAACTGTTCATTTATAACAAGAGAAGAGATCAACAGATAATGGCAAAAAAAATAGAACAGCGGTATGCAAATCTAATCTCTCCCCTAACACCATCCCACCTCCACCCACACATACACAAGGCAGACACACAGTGCGGAAGGGGTAGGATCAAAATAAGGGGGTTAAATAGGACAAGAGATGAGAATGTTCACTGCTGAGGTAGCAGTCATTGTAGATGGTGATCTTCTCAGAATATGAGGTGCTAAAAGCTATCGGTTGATTTGAATCTTTTGATGCTTGTCTGCAACTAGCAATGTAGGCTGTAGAATTATCTCTGGGGAGTCACTTTTATTTGAACGACTCCACCGGACTGGCTTTCAGTCTCACTGAGGTAATATTAGAATTCTTCACCTGAGGATTTTAAATAGGTTTTCATCACCCCCTCTTCCAGCAGGTGGGGCTGGACTGGATCCTCCTACAGGTTGAACTGACTGAAGATTGAAAGGTCTTTAAACACAGGCCATCAGTTGAGAAAACTCAGATTCAGCTCCTCGGCCTTTTAATCAGAAGTGAAACTTTCACAGGCTGGGCTGAAAATTGTTTTCAATGCCACCCTTAGCTGACAGAGAGAGTCCAGACCTGCTTCTTGCTGCCTTCTAGGTCTTAGAGAACTAGTTGCAGACTGCATGCAGCCTTTTAATCAGAGTTTACCTTCACAGGCCTGGCTGGATAGAGAGAACATTTTAAACCTGCTTCTAGCTGCTCTCGATGTCTAAGCAGAACTGAGAGCCAAATAGAATCTGTACTCTGTTCCAGAAGCTTTTGAAGCTCCATCAATCAGAGTCCAAAATGGAATAAATCCCAGAATTTTAAATGAGTTGATTGTTAGCCAAGTCCATCAAAATGACATCACAGGAATATGCCTCAGCACACTGGATCAGGGTGTGTGCCTCGGCCTGTTCAAATAGCAGTCTGCATCGTCCAGGGGTACTGGGGGGGGGGGGGGGGGGGGGGGGGGGGGATCTCAATAGTCTGTAGTTAAAAATCTTCAATGTCGAAGCAGCCAGTAAGACAGTGATTAAGAAGGGACTCTATTCCCTTTTGTTTCCTCAGCTTTCTATTGTATATAATTATTGTACATATGTTAATTGAGGGACTTAAGATGGGAGGGATGTGAAAGCGCGGCCTCTTTAAGGGGCGTGCCCTCACAGTCCATGTGACTGGCTCAAGGTCAATCATGCAGGAATGCAGGGCGGCACAGTGGGGCAGTGGTTAGCACTATCACAGCGCTGAGGATCCGGGTTCGATCCCGGCCCTGAGTCACTGTCTGTGTGGAGTTGGCACATTCTCCCCGTGTCTGCGTGGGTCTCACCCCCACAACCCAAAAAGATGTACAGGATAGTTGGATTGGCCATACTAAATTGCCCCTTAATTGGAAAAAAAAATTGGTTTCTCTAAATCTATTTATTTTTTAAATCATGCGGGAACGCATGAATCCCAACCAATGAGGATAATAATAATTTTTATTGTCACAAGAAGGCTCACATTAACACTGCAATGAAGTTACTGTGAAAATCCCCTCGTCGCCACACTTCGGTGCCTGTTCGGGGACACAGAGGGAGAATTCAGAATGTGGTGAGGTGCATCTGTCCCAATAATGAGATTAGAAGGCATTTATATACAATCAGATTTCAGAAGATTTTTAGTAAAAGCAGTGTAGATAATTGGGAGATCAATGAGGTATACACACACTAATGTCTAGTGACAAGGAATTTGATAGGGTAGACAGCAGGTAGAATCAAAGCAAACAATAGTATAATTGCCAGGATCCTCAGAAGCAAGGGAGGCTAGTTGACATCTAACAGCCTCAGAAACAGACAAGCCATATTCCAGCTAGAGTCTGGAGGCTAAGTTTAACATCTAACTGCCAATACGTCTTAGAGCCAAGGCAGTGCAGAAAACCTTCGGAGTGGCAGTTTAAATATCTTCGCTGAACAAGGATGAGGCTTTTCACAAACTTGAGTATCCTCCCTGTATTGTGTGGTAACTGTAAGCTGAACTTACAGAACTATTTGATTTAGATATTGTTTGGTAGGAAGGGGGAAGTCTTAAGGAGTTAAGGAGTTAAGGAAAATCCCAAAGCATTTTATTCATATGTAAGGAGCAAGAATGTAACTAGAGAAAGGATTGGCCCACTTAAAGACAAAAGAGGGAATTTATGCGTGGACTCAGAGGAAATGGGTGAGATTCTTAATGAGTACTTTGCATCGGTATTCACAAAGGAGAGGGACAAGACGGATGTTGAGGCTAGGGATGGATGTTTAAATACTCTCGGTCAAGTTGTCATACGGAAGGGGGAAGTTTTGGGTATTCTAAAAGACATTAAGGTGGACAAGTCCCCAGGACCGGATGGGATCTATCCCAGGTTACTGAGGGAAGCAAGGGTCGAAATAGTTGGTGCCTTAACAGATACCTTTGCAGCATCCTTGAGCACGGGTGAGGTCCCGGAAGACTGGAGAATTGCTAATGTTGTCCCTTTGTTTAAGAAGGGTAGCAGGGATAATCCAGGGAATTATAGACCTGTGAGCTTGACGTCAGTGGTAGGCAAACTGTTGGAGAAGATACTGAGGGATAGGATCTATTCACATCTGGAAGGAAATAGGCTTATCAGTGATAGGCAGCATGGTTTTGTGCAGGGAAGGTCATGTCTTACGAACCTAATAGAATTCTTTGAGGAAGTGACAAAGTTAATTGATGAGGGAAGGGCTGTAGATGTCATATACATGGACTTTAGTAAGGCGTTTGATAAGGTTTCCCATGGCAGGTTGATGGAAAAAGTGAAGTTGTATGGGGTTCAGGGTGTACTAGCTAGATGGATAAAGAACTGGCTGGGCAACAGGAGACAGAGAGTAGTGGTGGAAGGGAGTGTCTCAAAATGGAGAAGGGTGACTAGTAGTGTTCCACAGGGATCCGTGCTCGGACCACTGTTTTTTGTGATCTACATAAATGACCTGGAGGAAGGTATAGGTGGTCTGATTAGCAAGTTTGCAGATGATACTAAGATTGGTGGAGTTGCAGATAGCGAGGACGACTGTCAGAGAATACAACAAAATATAGATAAATTGGAGAGTTGGGCAGAGAAATGGCAGATGGAGTTCAATCCAGGCAAATGCGAGGTGATGCATTTTGGAAGATCAAATTCAAGAGCGGACTATATGGTCAATGGAAGAGGCCTGGGGAAAATTGATGTGCAGAGAGATCTGGGAGTTCAGGTCCATTGTACCCTGAAGGTGGCAACGCAGGTTGATAGAGTGGTCAAGAAGGCATACAGCATGCTTGCCTTCATTGGACGGGGTATTGAGTACAAGAGTTGGCAGGTCATGTTACAGTTGTATAGGACTTTGGTTCGGCCACATTTGGAATACTGCGTGCAGTTCTGGTCGCCACATTACCAGAAGGATGTGGATGCCTTGGAGAGGGTGCAGAGGAGGTTCACCAGGATGTTGCCTGGTATGGAAGGTGCTAGCTATGAAGAAAGGTTGAGTAGATTAGGATTGTTTTCGTTGGAAAGACGGAGGTTGAGGGGGGACCTGATTGAGGTCTACAAAATTATGAGAGGTATGGACAGGGTGGATAGCAACAAGCTTTTCCCAAGAGTGGGGGTGTCAGTTACAAGGGGTCACGATTTCAAAGTGAGAGGGGGAAAGTTTAAGGGAGATGTGCGTGGAAAGTTTTTTTACGCAGAGGGTGGTGGGTGCCTGGAACGCTTTACCAGCGGAGGTGGTAGAGGCGGGCACGATAGCATCATTTAAGAAGCATCTGGCCAGGTATATGAATGGGCAGGAACAGAGGGAAGTAGACTTTGGAAAATAGGAGACAGATTTAGATAAAGGATCTGGATCGGCACAGGCTGGGAGGGCCGAAGGGCCTGTTCCTGTGCTGTAATTTTCTTTATTCTTTGTTCTTTGAGATCAAGGATCATAGATATATTTTGGAACAAGGGGTACGTTATACACAAACTGAGTGTATGTTTTGTAGTTCCTTTATTTAATTGTCTCGGCGTAGTGTAGTCCTGTTCGTGAGCATTTGTCTTTTCTTTAATTTCATAAGTAGTCTTTAATAATTGTTACATAACAACAGGGCTGCTAATTCTCACTGGGGATTCACATGACTCCTCGCACCATTCCAAAAATAAAATTATACACTCCCATGAACTGCTGTTCCAAGTTGGGATACCCAGGTAGCTAACATCAGCCAGGTTATAGTAGTGACTCAGTGGACTTCCAGTGACGGCGGGTGGGAGGCAGCTGCACACTGGAGGGCTCCTGCTCGGGAATAGGAATTTCAGAGTTTTACCGCCCAGTCCCGGGGGCAACGCAGGCTGAAAAGGCTGTAAGAAGGCACAGGGAGAAGAAATGTCCAAGTTTGGGAGAACAACGGCCGTGAGAAAGGGGGTTAATGAAAGTCTGCCGGTGAGTGGAAAGGTCAGCGCAGGAACTGTAAGGAAAGCGGAGGCTGGAGCACCCGGGGAGGCCGCATCGCTCACAGCAGAAGAAATGACCAAAGTGATGGCTGTGGAACTTAAAAAACAGTTCCCAAAGCACATGGGAGCGATGAAGAAGGAGATGGGGGCGGTATTGAAAGGATTTTGCCACGATGTTGGCGAAGCTATTGGGGGAGGGGGACGATCCCTCCTGATATGAACTGGATCGGGTTCAGCGGTCGTGGAGGCCTGTACCAAAGGCGAGTGAGCCGCCAAGGGTAGTGACTCTGTGCTTCCGAAAGTACAGTGTGAAGGAGAAAGTCCTGTGCTGGGCCAAGCAGAAGCGGGGGGTGCAGTGGGCTGGAGCTGGTATACGTGTATACCAGGACTTTACGGTGGAGCTGGCGAGGAGGCGGGCTGCCTTCAACCGGGTGAAGAGGGCACTGTACATTAGCAAGGTGCAGTGCGGCATTGTATACCCGGCTAAGTTGAGGGTGACCTACAAATCCAAGGACTTTTATTCTGGGATGGCGGAAGCAGCGGAGGAGTCTGAAAGGCAGAAGGACTGTGGCAGAATTAAGAAATGGTCATGTACCGATGTAGCCTCATGTAATTTTATTTTTTCACTGCGTGTTGGTGTATGTATTAAATGAGTCGACGCTGTATATTTGGACAAGGGAAGTGTTGGGACTTTTATTTGCAATTATGGTTCTTTGGGGCTTGGGTGTGTATGCGGGGGTCTGTGCTAAAGGGGATTTCTTGGTTTTTCCTGGGACCGGGCAAGGGGGAAGGAGACCCGGGCGGGGGCCTCCACGCTGGCCGGTTTAAGCCGGCTAGTGAACGGGAGTGAGGTGGGGGGAGGGGCTGCGGCCATCGGAGCCTGGCAGAACAGGTTTCGGTGAGTATAGCCGGGGTGAAAAGTTGGGGGGAAGGAACTGAGGGTGGGGGGGAAGAGTTTACAAGAGGAAGTGGAGGGGAGGAGTCTGGGAGGGGGTTGAATATTAAGGGGGGGGGGGGGGGTTGGGAGGGTGGACTGTATATGTCAATGGTGACCATAGGCGATTCCTGATTCCTTTTTCTTTTTTTTTCCTCCTCGGGAGGTTTTGTTTTATTTGATGCTTATATTGTCAGGTGGGCCATTGTTTGGGATGGTGGGAGGATGGGATCGTTGTTGTTAATAAGGGGATTGACATTGTATTTGTTACCGTTTACTGTTTGTTGGTGGGGTTAAAATTCTGAAGAAAATGTGAAAATGGAGAATAAAAATATTTATCAAAAAAATATTAGTGACTTAGTGCATGTGTTACCCTTAATAATAATAGGTTCGTTGACAATAAACATTTTATTTTTCTTTACTACTGTCTACCCGGTGTCGCCTCAAGCCACATCAGATCTTATTCTTATAAACTCTAATGGATACAAACCTAACCTCTCCAACATTTCCTCATAAGACGGTCACTCATTCCTGGTATTAATCTAATAAACATTATCTGAATCGCTTCTAATGCATTTATATATTTTCTGAAATAAGCAGGCCAAACTGTGCACAAAACTCTAGCTGTGATCTCTCCAATGCCCTGTACAACTGCAGCAAAACCTCTCTACTCCATTCACAATAAACAATCACACGCTATTAGCTTTGGCAGGTGGCCATGATCAATGCAGGGTTACGGGGATATGGCGGGGGAGTGGGCCTAGGTAGAGTGCTCTTTCGGAGGGTTGGTGTCGATTTGATGGGCCAAATGGCCTCTTTCTGCACTGTAGGGATTCTATGGATACTGGCTCTACTTGCTGTTGGGGATGCATGGTGATTCAGTGGTTAGCACTGCTGCTTTACAGCTCCAGGGACCCGGGTTCGATTCCGACCTCCGGTGACTGTCTGTACGGAGTCTGCACGTTCTCCCCATATCTGTGTGGGTTTCCTCCGGGTGCTCCGGTTTCCTCCCACAGTCCAAAGATGTGCAGGTTAGGTGGATTGGCCGTGATAAATTGCCCTTAGTGTCCAGAGGTTGGGTGGGGTTACGGGAATAAGACGGGACATTGAGCCTCGGTAGAGTGCTCTTTCAAAGGGTAGATGCAGACTCGATGGGCCAAATGGCCTCCTTCTTCACTGTAGGGATTCTACGATAATGAAATTTTTTGTAGAGGAAATAAGAGAAACTTTCACCCAGCAGGAGGCTCAGCAACGAGAGGAACATAGATTGAAGGTGATTGGCAAAAGGGCCAGAGGCGAGATGAGAATTCTTTTCACAGAGCGAATTGTGATCTGAAATGTTCTGGCTGAAAGAGCGGTGAAAACAATTCAAAAATAACTTTCAAAGGGATTTGAATAAATACTAAAAAGGGAAAATTTACAGGCCATTGGGGCTGGTTTAGCACAGGGCTAAATGGCTGGCTTTGAAAGCAGACCAAGGCACGGTTCAATTCCCGTACCAGCCTCCCTGAACAGGCGTCGGAATGTGGCGACTAGGGGCTTTTCACAGTAACTTCATTGAAGCCTACTCGTGACAATAAGCGATTTTCATTTCATTTTTTTTGTTTAGGGAAAAGGCTAATTGGATAGTTTTCGAAGAGCTAGGAAAGGTACAATGGGCCAAATGGCCTCCTTCTGTGCTGAACCGCTATCTCTCGGCAATTTCAGAGGGCAATGAGGTCATTGGCCAGCACTAAGGAACATAAACTCTGGCTGATTATTGCCCCTCCTAACCCGGAGGTACAGACGCTAACTCTGCTGCTGCCCCACAGCCACGATGGACAACTTCAGAAGTGACCCGGGTTGGAACCTGTGAGATTCAATCCCGCACAGAGATTGAGGTGAATCTCCCTCAATATTTCATGTCAATAAAACTAAAGAAAGTAACTTATTGCAAATTTAAATCTGAGTTCCATAAATATATCGTTTGTGAAATGTAAATTTAGGTCAGCCTAATTGGACTCAGCTGTATGCCCCCCCCCCCCCCCCCCCCCCCCCCCACCACCCCCGATCGGGGAACGCTACATTGCAGAGTCAGACAACGGCGGAAACGGGCATGGGAACGGCCAATTCTGGCCCCCACAGAGGGCCAGCATAGCGCTGGAGTGGTTCACGCCGCTCCAGCCTCCCTTCCCAGTGCCAAATGGGCGCTGCGCCAACCCGCGCATGCACAGTTGGGCCACGCCAATCTCGGGCCAGTCCCCATCGGAGGCCCCCCCTGGGGACAGAGCCCCCCCCCCCCCCCCCCCCCCCCCCCCCCCCCACAGGCCCCCCCAGCCCTTCGCGCTGAATTCCCGCCGGCAGTGACCAGGGGTGAACGGCGCCCGCGGGGACTCTGTCGTATCCGCCTGGCCGCTCAACCCATCTGGGCAGGAGAATCGGTGGCCCTGCCGATTCCAGCGGCCTGTGGCCGGCTCCAAAACCGCCGGCGTAAATGGCGCCGATTCTCTGCACCTCGGAGAATCGCGTGCCGGTGTCATTGCGCGGTTGCGCCAACTCTCCGGCCCGGCGCGGGGCTCGGAGAATCGCCCCCACCATCTTTGAGCTGAGATTTTAAACTGACTCCCCATCCACCCTCTACCGTGGACCTAGATGCTCCCATTTTGAAGAATGACGGTGGAATTATTCCGGAGTCCCAGACAATATTTATCCCTCAATCAATATCTGTACTAAAAACCAGAAGAT
This sequence comes from Scyliorhinus canicula, assembly GCF_902713615.1. Taxonomy (NCBI): domain Eukaryota; kingdom Metazoa; phylum Chordata; class Chondrichthyes; order Carcharhiniformes; family Scyliorhinidae; genus Scyliorhinus; species Scyliorhinus canicula. Next base: position 2,961,365 of record NC_052164.1, read on the forward strand.
CCGGTCAGTACCACATTGCTATTTGTGGGATCTTGCTGTGTGTAAATTGACTGTCTCGTTCCTTACAGGAAACAGTGACGACATTTCAAACAACACTTTGTTGGCTGTAAAATGCTTTGAGATTTCTGGAGTTTGTGAAAGGTGCTGTGCACACACACACATTCTCTGCTGCCATTTGCACAGGGCGCGTCTCTGGCAAGCCCAAGGCTAGTGAGGGAGAAGAGAAGACAAGATTAAAAATAAATTATAAGGAAGAAAGTTTGTTTTTACCCCCTGGCCTCCCGGATCTGTGACAGCCGATCAACCTGCAATCAAACGAAACATTCGTCTTCCCTTGGCCTTCGATCTGCAGAGTGACACTAATCAACAGTGAATTGTGTAGGGCGATATTGCTCCTATCCCCTCCTAAAACAAGGTTAAATATTAACTTTACCAAACTCTAAATCGTGATAATCAGAATGTTGCTGCTGTGTACTGTCACGTTCACAGTCATGAACACTCTCGCCCTTGGTCAAAATCATGGCTGATAGACCAATGCAGTGGCACGGTCTCACAAACTGGAGATTGAGTTCAAATCCCACCAAGGAAACTGAATGCAATAATTTGCAAACTGGCCCCGGGTTTAACACACCGGGAGAGCTGGCAAATTGTTTTAGTAATTCTCCTTCAGATTTAGTAAATCTCCTATCTGGTCTAGGATAATGTGTCCCCCAGTATCCGACTGAGTGCCCTGGGGGGATCTGGGGATGGACAATAAATATGGCCTGGCCGACATTCCACAAAACATTTCAATTAAAGTCAAAATATGACATCAGTAAAACAATCAAAGTGTTGTCCTTTATGGCGCACGGTAGCTTCACAGCATCAGGGTCCCAGAGTGCAGTACCAATTCGCCCAAATTATACTGAGGTTAAAACGGTTAAATTATAATCCCTGGTTACATAATTTAGTTTGAATTCCCTTTGACTTTCGAGACTGATTGGTGATCAAATCAAAATATTTAAAATGTTAGAAGTATTTCATGGTGTAGATTAGAATTTTTTCTTGGTAATTGGCTAGCTGAAAGAAGACAGAGGGTGGTGGTTGATGGCAAATGTTCATCCTGGAGTTCAGTTACTAGTGGTGTACCGCAAGGATCTGTTTTGGGGCCACTGCTGTTTGTCATTTTTATAAATGACCTGGAAGAGGGTGTAGAAGGATGGGTTAGTAAATTTGCAGATGACACGAAGGTCGGTGGAGTTGTGGATAGTGCTGAAGGATGTTATAGGATACAGAGGGACATAGATAAGCTGCAGAGCTGGGCTGAGAGGTGGCAGATGGAGTTTAATGCGGAAAAGTGTGAGGTGGTTCACTTTGGAAGGAGTAACAGGAATGCAGAGTACTGGGCTAATGGCAAGATTCTTGGTAGTGTAGATGAACAGAGAGATCTCGGCATCCAGGTACATAAATCCCTGAAAGTTGCCACCCAGGTTAATAGGGCTGTTAAGAAGGCATATGGTGTGCTAGCCTTTATAAGCAGGGGGATTGAGTTTCGGAACCACAAGGTCATGCTGCAGCTGTACATAACTCTGGTGCGGCCGCACCTGGAGTACTGCGTGCAGTTCTGGTCACCACATTATAGGAAGGATGTGGAAGCTTTGGAAAGGGTTCAGAGGAGATTTACTAGGATGTTGCCTGGTATGGAGGGAAGGTCTTACGAGGAAAGGCTCAGGGAATTGAGGTTGTTTTCGTTAGAGAGGAGAAGGCTGAGAGGTGACTTAATAGAGACACATAAGATAGTCAGAGGGTTAGATAGGGTGGACAGTGAGAGTCTTTTTCCTCGGATGGTGATGACCAACACGAGGGGACATAACTTTAAATTGAGGGGTGATAGATATAGGACAGATATCAGAGGCAGTTTCTTTACTCAGAGAGTAGTCGGGGTGTGGAACGCCCTGCCTGCAACAGTAGTAGACTCGCCAACTTTAAGGGCATTTAAGTGGTCACTGGATAGACATATGGATGAAAATGGAATAGTGTAGGTCAGATAGGCTTCAGATGGTTTCACAGGTCGGCGCAACATCGAGGGCCGAAGGGCCCGTACTGCGCTGTAGTGTTCTATGTTCTATGTTCTATGTTGGGTTCCTATTCTGCTGCCTCCTGGCATTTTTAAAAATTTGACCTCAATTAGTCTGACTGGAATCAAGCACAGGGGGTCATTGGAGTGAGGTTGTTCAGGGTAATGTCAAGGGTTGCTTCTGCACACAAAGTGTCCTGAAAAGGTGGAACACTCTCCCTTAAAAAGATGTGGGGCGGGATTCTGGCGGTCGATACCGAAATCAGAAAAGGTGATTGGGCGGAGAATCAGTTCCAACGCCGAACGTGGCCAGCGCTGGATTCACGCCAAATCGCAATTCTCTGATGCCTCGACAGCGGCGTCAATGCATTACACTCCGCACGGACAGTAAAGGCTGAGCCTAACCCACTATTCTCCGGGTCCTACGTGATCCTCCACCTCCACTGGGGAGAATTCCTGACGGTTAGAATAGAATCCCTACAGTGCAGAAGGAGACTACTCGGCCCATTGAGTCTGCACTGGCCCCAGAAAGAACACTCCACCCAAGCCCACGCTTCCACCCTATCCCCGTAACCCAGTAACCCCACCCAACCTTTGGACACTAAGGTATAGCACAATTGCTTCACAGCTCCAGGGTCCCAGGTTCGATTCCGGCTTGGCTCACTGTATGTGTCGAGTCTGCACATCTTCCCCGTGTGTGCTTGGGTTTCCTCCGGGTGCTCCGGTTTCCTCCCACAGTCCAAAGATGTGCGGGTTAGGTGGATTGGCCATGATAAATTGCCCTTAGTGTCCAAAATTGCCCTTAGTGTTGGGTGGGGTTACTGGGTTATGGGGATAAGGTGGAGGTGTTGACCTTGGGTAGGGTGCTCTTTCCAACAGCCGGTGCAGACTCAATGGGCCGAATGGCCTCCTTCTGCACTGTAAATTCTATGATATCTATGATAACCTGTAAATCTTTGGACTGTGGGAGGAAACTGGAGCACCCGGAGGAAACCCACGCAGACACGGGGAGAACGTGCAAACCCCACACAGACAGTGACCCAAGGCCAGAATTCCCTTGCACTGTGACACAACAGTGCTAACCACTCTGCCAACTTGGGCTTGTGTTTTTAAAAATCGGGAAACAGGTGCCGTGGCTGATGATGAAGACAGCAGTGGTAAGTCACGCAAAGGCATGACTGTAGGCTGCTGGTCGTGACACTGGCCGGGCTGGCTGGGGGGGCCGGGGGAGGGGGCTGGATGTGGGTATCACATTTATTGCCCATTCCTAGCTACTCTTTAGAGCTGCCTTCCTTTTTTTTAAATTTAGAGTACCCAATTCATTTAATTTTCCAATTTAGGGGCAATCTACCCTGCACATCTTTGGGTTGTGGGGGTGAAACCCACGCAGACATGGGGAGAATGTGCAAACTCCACACGGACAGTGACCCAGAGCCGGGATCGAACCTGGGACCTCGGCGCAGTGATGCAGCAGTGCTAACCCACTGTGCCACCATGCTGCCCACTAGAGCTGCCTTCTTGAACGACTGCAGTCCCACTGTGCTGTTAGAGAGGGAATTCGAGGATTTTGACCCAGTGACAGTGACAATATATTTCCAAGTCAGGGTGGTGAATAAGGAGGGGAACCTCCAGGTGGTGGGGTTCCCAGGTATCAGCTGTCATCCTTCTAGATGGTAGTGGTCCTGGGTTTGGAAGGTGCTGTTTAAGGAGCCTTGGTGAGTTACTGCAGTGCATCTTGTAGACGGTACACGCGGCTGCCACTGTTCCTCGGTGGTGGAAGGAGTGAATGTTTGTGGAAAGGGAGCAATCAAGTGGGGCTGCTTTGGCCTGGATGGTGACGACCCTCCTGACTGAATACTCCCTGTCCTGTGCCCACTCTCCCATACTCACTGTGCTCACTGTCCCCCTAGAGCCCACTCCACAAATTACACGCTCTACAACTCTGCTTTTGTATTGAGGTTTAGCTGAGCCACTTATCATTCCGCTGCTGCCCGGCGTTTTTTCAATTTGATCTAATTTAAGGTTTTATTAATCTATCAACATCCTCGGAGTTGCCACTGACCAGAAACCGAACGAATAATAATAATCTTCAGTGTCACAAGTAGGCTTACATTAACACTGCAATGAAGTTACTGTGAAAAGCCCCTAGTCGCCACATTCCGGCGCCTGTTCAGGTACACGGAGGGAGAATTCAGAATGTCCAATTCACCTAACAGCACATCTTTCGGGACTTGTGGGAGGAAACCGGAGCCCCCGGAGGAAACCCACGCAGACACGGGGAGAACGTGCAGACTCCACACAGACAGTGACCCAAGCCGGGAATCGGACCTGGGACCCTTGAGCTGTGAAGCAACAGTGTTAACCACTGTGCTACTGTGCCATCCACAAGAGCAAATCAAAAGCTAGGAATCCTATGAGAGTAACTCACCTCCTGACTTTACAAAGCCTGTCCACCATCTACAAGGCAAAAGTCAAGAGTGTGATGAAATATTTTCTACTTACCTGGATGATTGCAGCTCCAAAAACACTGAAGAAGCTCAACACCATCCAGGACAAAGCAGCCGCTTGATTGCTCCCCCTTCCACAAACATTTAAACCCTCCACCACCAACAAACAGTGGCAGCTGTGTGTACCATCCTCAAGATGGACTGTAGTAACTCACCAAGGTTCCTTACACAGCACCTTCTAACCCACGACAACTACCATGGTCAAGGACAAGAGCAGCAGATACCTGGGAGCCCCACCACCTGGAGGTTCCCCTCCAAGTCACTCACCACCCCGACTGGGAAATATATTGGCCGTTCCTTCACTGTCACTGAGGCAACATCCTGGAACTCCCTCCCTAACAGCACTGTGGGTGTACCTACACCTCATGTACCGCAGCGGTTCAAGGAGGCAACTCACCACCACCTTCTCGAGGGGCAATTAGGGATGGGCAATAAATACTGGCCTAACCAGCGACGCCCACATCACAAAAATGATTTTTTTAAAGTCTGTCAGTGGCATCGTTCAGCCTGATACCAATTGTTTATTTTATTTTTTGACATCAATGCTGGTTGTTATGAGGCAGTCTCGCTGTTATATCCGCAGTAATCTGTGAACCGCAATGTACAGCACAATAGAATCACAGAATGATATAGTACAGAACAAGACCATTCAGCCCACCATCCTATTTGAAAGAGTTATCCAGTAAGTCTCACTTATCCGCTTTTTCCCCACATCCCTGTAAAGATTTCCTCCTCCAAACGGACTCACTCTGATTTGACCGTTACGTCCATTTGTGCTTAATTGTGTCTCTTGAGGAGAAGGTTTCTAGTTATCCAATCCTTTTAATATTTTAAACACCTAGATCTGATCACCAGTCTTCTGAACTCAAGTGAAAGACCAGTCAATTCCTGCAGCCAGTGATTATAATTATCCAATTTCCTTTTGAAAGTTGCTATTGAATCTGCTTCCATTGCCTTTTCAGATCACAACAACTCATAGAATCATAGAAACAGTGCAGAAGGGAGCCATTCAGCCCATCAAGTCTGCACCGGCCCTTGGAAAGAGAACCCTACTGAGCCCACGCCTCGATCCGTAACCCAGTAATCCCGTCTAACGTTTTTGGAAACTAAGGGACAATTTTGGAAACTATGGGACAGCTTTGAACTGTGGGAGGAAACCGGAGCTCCCAGGGGAAACCCATGCAGACAGGAGGAGAATGTGCAGACTTCGCACAGACAGTCAGGCCAGAATTGAACCCGGGTCTGTGGCGCTGCGAGGCAACAGCGCTAACCACTGTGACATCGTGTCACCGCTGTGTAAAATCCTTTCTCCTGATCTTCCCCTCTGGCTCTTTCTATATTCATTTTAAATGTGTCCCCTTGTAACCAGTCAGACGTTTACACCTACATCAATCCATTCCACTGTGCTCTACCCAGGATTCAATTACAAGGTTAGAGATTCAGTTCTGAAGCTCGCAATGATTCAGCACTTACTCTTACTGCCTACCGGTTTGTTCAGTCCTTTTGACTCACATGTAATCCCATCCAAACCATAACCCAATCAACGGTCTTGTTTGAACAGGAATGGTTTGCAAATCAACTCAAGGAATAAAATAAAATAAATCTGTACTTTTTACTCAATCACCTTGTTTATTCCAGCACATCAGCTGGCCAGCCTGCCAAACTCTGCCAGTGCACAAACGCACATGGAGTTTTGTTCCCGCTTTTGCCCCCGACCCACATCGACTCTCAGTTAAACATGGCCTTGATTATAAAATTCTGTCCTTTCTTTCCATTCATGTGCTGGCTCCGCCCCATCTTTGGAATCTCTGCAAGCTCCGTGACCAACGTAGATCTCTGTGCTCCTCCAATTTTAGCCTCTTGATCTTATTGGGAAGCAGGCAGGAGAATGGGGATGAGAAACATACCAGCCACGATCGCATGGTGGAGCATAGCCGATGAGCTGAATGGCCTAATTCTGCTGCTATATTTTATGGTGTCTTGTGTATTCCCAGTTTCCATTGCTCCACCATTGGGTTCCTGGGCCGTAGACTCTATAATTCCCTCTATAAACCTCTCTGCCCTCTCCTTTTAAAGATGCTGATTAAAACCTACCATTTATCCCAGCTTTCAGTCACCTATCTTCATGACTTTTTGTGATTTGGTGTCAAATTATCGTTGCTAACGCTCCTTAGAGCATTTTTCTGCATTAAAGGCATTATATAAATGCAAGTTGTTGTTGTTTAAATGAATCCCAAAACACAACTCTCACTTTGGGACAATGATTAAATCTGAAGTTTCACCCTTACCTGCACCACTCCGCCGATCAGTTCCTCAGCTGGGTCAGTGCCTCCAACCCATAATCACCACTTCCCGCAATCGCACCAAGATTGGGAAATGTCCCAGTCACAGCAGCTTCTACCAGGAACTTCCTGGAAAAGGTACCGTGCACCTAAACCACCCCCTCAGGTACTGTCTGTCAGTGCGAGTACAAACTCAGCAACCTGTGGTAGCCCCGCCCAGCTCAGTGAAAGGAGGCTCTCCTTGTGGGACAAGGAGGATAGCGGCTAAGGTTCAGGCAGCATTGCTTGATTTTCCCCAGTCTGCAGATTCAATCATAGCTTCACAGGAAGCTCACCTTAAAGCAGCCTGAGTCTCAGGTGGATGTATCAGATCATATGGCACTAATTTGAAGAGGGATGGGGGAGGGGGAGTTCTCACCTGTGCCCTGGTCAATATTAATGTCACTAAAATGAACCATCTGAACATTTATCTCGTTGCTTTTCTAATAAAAGGTACAAAGGGAATTATACTGGAGGTGAATGCGATGCCCCCAAAGTCGAATAGCCTCCCATCATTGTTTGAGGCTGAGTGGGTGATCCAGAGTTAGGAGGAAAGGGATCACTGCAATTGTACACAATCCTGGGGTTCCTGGGATAAGGATCAGATTGGCAGTTGATCCGGTTTGTGTGCAATCTCGGCTCTGGACCTGTCGGAAACTAACATTGAAACTGACAATTTGTTCATTGCTGCGGAACACGGTTTTAGTTACAGCCCCGGGACCCATCGGTTCCGCATTCGGAGCAATCCCACAGTAGATCCCGGGGTAGACCAGAGCCGGAGGGGCATTGTAACCCAGTTCACTCCGGTAATGGATACAACAGAGCTGGAGCTGACTCAGAGTTTACACATTGTAAATGTTAATGAGGGAACTTGTCTGAGGGGGAGGGAGGGAGGAGAGCGAGGGTGGGGCTGGCTGGGGTGAGGACTGGGGGTGGGTAGGTGCTGGGTGGGGGTGAGGGCTGGGATGGGTAGGTGCTGGGTGGGGGTGAGGGCTGGGGTGGGTAGGTGCTGGGTGAGGGCTGGGGTGGGTAGATGCTGGGTCGGGGAAAGGGGGACTGGGTGGGGTGGAAGGCTGGGGGTGGGTGGGGGCGAGGGGGACTGGGTGGGGGTGATGGCTGGGGTGAGTAGGTGCTGGGTGGGGTGAGGGCTGGGGTGGGTAGGTGCTGGGTGAGGGCTGGGGTGGGTAGATGCTGGGTCGGGGAAAGGGGGACTGGGTGGGGTGGAAGGCTGGGGGTGGGTGGGGGCGAGGGGGACTGGGTGGGGGTGATGGCTGGGGTGAGTAGGTGCTGGGTGGGGGTGAGGGCTGGGATGGGTAGGTGCTGGGTGGGGTGAGGGCTGGGGTGAGTAGGTGCTGGGTGGGGGTGAGGGCTGGGAAGGAAGAAGGGGTGGGGGGTGGCTGGATGCCTCTGGATCTTTCCACTCAAAGATTACAGGACAATATAGATGGGCTGGTTGCATAGAACATAGAAAAATACAGCACAGAACAGGCCCTTCGGCCCACGATGTTGTGCCGAACTTTTGTCCTAGATTAAGAACAAATCAATCTACACCCCATCATTCTTTTTTTAAAATAAATTTAGAATACCCAATTCATTTTTTCCAATTAAGGGGCAATTTAGCATGGCCAATTCACCTAGCCTGCACATTTTTGGGTTGTGGGGGTGAAACCCACGCAGACACGGAGAGAATGTGCAAACTCCACACGGACAGTGACCCGGGGCTGGGATCGAACCTGGGACCTTGGCGTCGTGAGGCAGCAGGGCTAACCCACTGCGCCACCGTGCTGCCCCACCCCAGCATTCTACCGTAATCCATGTACCTATCCAATAGCCGCTTGAAGTTCCCTAATGTTTCTGACTCAACTACTTCCACAGGCAGTGCATTCCATGCCCCCCACTACCCTATGGGTAAAGAACCTACCTCTGACATCCCTGCTATATCTTCCACCATTTACCTTAAATTTATGTTCCCTTGTAATGGTTTGTTCCACCCGGGAAAAAGTCTCTGACTGTCTACTCTATCTATTCCCCTGATCATCTTATAAACCTCTATCAAGTCGCCCCTCATCCTTCTCCGTTCTAATGAGAAAAGGCCTAGCACCCTCAACCTTTCCTCGTAAGACCTCCTCTCCATTCCAGGCAACATCCTGGTAAATCTCCTTTGCACCTTTTCCAAAGCTTCAACATCCTTCCTAAAATGAGGTGACCAGAACTGCACACACTACTCCAAATGTGGCCTGACCAAGGTTTTGTACAGCTGCATCATCACCTCATGGCTCTTAAATTCAATCCCTCTGCTAATGAACGCTAGCACACCATAGGCCTTCTTCACAGCTCTGGTTAGATGGGCAGACCAGCGGCAAATGCAATTTAACCCGGGAAAGTGTGAGGTGATGCATTTTTGGAGGACTAACAAGGTTAGGGAATACAGAATGAATGGTAGTCGGACATTAGAAAGTACAGAGATCAGCGAGACCTTGGAATGCATGTCTAATGACCCCTGAAGGCAGCAGGGAAGGAAGATTAGGTGGTTCAGAAGACATATGGGATACTTGCCTTTATTAACTGAGGCAGAGAATATAAGAGCAGGAAGGTGATGATGTATAAAACACTGGTTAGGCCACAGCTGGAGTACTGTGTGCAGTTCTCGTCACCACTCTATAGGAAGGATGTGATTTCACTGGAGAGGGTGCAGAGGAGATTCACCAGGATGTTGCCTGGGCTGGAATGTCTCAGCTATGGGGAGAAGCTGGTTAGGCTGGGGCTGTTCTCCTTGGAGCAGAGAAGGCTGAGGGGGGACCTGATTGAGGTGTATCAGATTATCAGGGACACAGATAGGGTAGTCAGGAAGGAACTTTTCCCCTCTGTAGAGGGGTCAATAACCAGGGAGCATGGATTGAAGTTAAGGAGCAGGAGATTCAGAGGGGATTGGAGGGAAAACTTTTTCTCCCAGAGGGTGGTGAGAATATCACAGTCACTGCCTGAAAGTGTGGTAGCGACAGTGACCCTCACAGAGAGGTACAGACAGTGGGAGAGACAGTGACCCTCGCAGAGTGGGACAGACAGTGGGAGAGACAGTGACCCTCGCAGAGTGGGACAGACAGTGGGAGAAACAGTGACCCTCACAGAGTGGGACAGACAGTGGGAGAGACACTGACCCTCACAGAGTGGGACAGACAGTGGGAGAGACAGTGACCCTCGCAGAGTGGGACAGACAGTGGGAGAGACAGTGACTCTCACAGAGTGGGACAGACAGTGGGAGAGACGGTGACCCTCACAGAGTGGGACAGACAGTGGGAGAGACAGTGGGAGAGACAGTGACCCTCACAGAGTGGGAGAGACAGTGGGAGAGACAGTGACCCTCACAGAGTGGGACAGACAGTGGGAGAGACTGACCCTCACAGAGTGGTACAGACAGTGGGAGAGACAGTGGGAGAGACAGTGACCCTCACAGAGTGGGACAGACAGTGGGAGAGACAGTGACCCTCGCAGAATGGTACAGACAGTGGGAGAGACTGACCCTCACAGAGTGGGACAGACAGTGGGAGAGACGGTGACCCTCACAGAGTGGGACAGACAGTGGGAGAGACAGTGGGAGAGACAGTGACCCTCACAGAGTGGGATAGGCAGTGGGAGAGACAGTGACCCTCACAGAGTGGTACAGACAGTGGGAGAGACAGTGACCCTCACAGAGTGGGACAGACAGTGGGAGAGACAGCGACCCTCACAGAGTGGGACAGACAGTGGGAGAGACGGTGACCCTCACAGAGTGGGACAGACAGTGGGAGAGACGGTGACCCTCACAGAGTGGGACAGACAGTGGGAGAGACTGACCTTCACAGAGTGGGACAGACAGTGGGAGAGACGGTGACCCTTGCAGCATTGGTCAATGAGAATCCAAGGGCCTCCCTTGGTCTGGGAGACCCTCGGGGCCATTCTGCCTGGCCCACATTTATCTGGATCAGTCCTGAACGGCCCCTGGCTGAGGGGTGACTGGGGAGGCCGTTAGATGCCGGGAGTCCGGTAGATCCCAGGTGAGCACGGCTAATTGGCCAGGATCCTGATCACAACACCTTGCGAGATCTGCTTAGATCTTGTGAGTCAGGCTGGCTACAGTGAAGCCTGTAGGAGGCCTGTACGGCCACATCACACTCCCATTCGACGGTATGCGGTCGGTACATCAGCACAACCGGATGATGCTGGACATCCGGATGATGCCGGACATCCGGATGATGCCGGACATCCGGATGATGCCGGACGTCCGGGTGATGCAGGATTCCGGATTGTACTGGGTGTCCGGATGATGCTGGATCCAGATGATGCAGGATTCCGGATTGTGCTGGGTGTCCGGATGATGCTGGGCATCCGGATGATGCCGGACGTCCGGGTGATTCAGGATTCCGGATTGTGCTGGGTGTCCGGATGATGCTGGGCATCCGGATGATGCCGGACATTCGGGTGATGCTGGATGTCCGGGTGATGCCGGATTCCGGATGATGCCGGACATCCGGATGATGCTGGATGTCCGGGTGATGCTGAATCCGGATGATGCTGGATGTCCGGGTGATGCTGAATCCGGATGATGCTGGATGTCCGGGTGATGCTGAATCCGGATGATGCTGGATGTCCGGGTGATGCTGAATCCGGATGATGCTGGATGTCCGGGTGATGCTGAATCCGGATGATGCTGGATGTCCGGGTGATGCTGAATCCGGATGATGCTGGATGTCCGGGTGATGCTGAATCCGGATGATGCTGGATGTCCGGGTGATGCTGAATCCGGATGATGCTGGATGTCCGGGTGATGCCGGATTCCGGGTGATGCTGAATCCGGATGATGCTGGATGTCCGGGTGATGCTGAATCCGGATGATGCCGGACGTCCGGGTGATGCCGGATTCCAGATGATGCCGGACGTCCGGGTGATGCCGGATTCCGGATGATGCTGGATGTCCCGGTGATGCTGAATCCGGATGATGCTGAATCCGGATGATGCCGGACGTGCTGAGTATTTGCACCATTATCTGGGTTTAGACGCTCAGTCTCACTCCTGCTGTGTGGAGCCGGCTCCATTTCCCAAAGGACATCGAGCTGTAGAATCAGAGGATGAGGGATTATCGCCCAGATTGAATGATTTTATTAGAGGGATTCTGACAGTTTACTGAAGAGGTTGTTCAAAAGTTCAAACTGAAACATGAGTACAGAATCCTCAGTCCGAGTGCTGGGCTGGGGAAGTGCCACTTCATCAAGATGCCCTGCCGGAACTCACCAAGGTTCCTTAGACAGCACCTTCCAAACCCACGAACACTACCATCTAGAAAGACAAGGGCAGCAGATACCTGGGAACCTCACCACCTGGAGGTTTCCCTCCAAGTCACTCACCACACTGACTTGGAAATATATCGGCCGTTCCTTCACTGTCACTGGGGCAACATCCTGGAACTCCCTCCCTAACAGCACTGTGGATATACCCACACCTCACGGACTGCAGCGGCTCAAGAAGGCAACTCACCACTACCTTCTGAAGGGCAATTAGGGTTGGGCAATAGATACTGGCCTAAGCAGCGAGCCCCACATCCCATAAATGAATATTTTAAAAGGTGGGTGTGTTGGATGAGGTGGGGAATAGGGGTGGGTGGTCAGGTTTAAGTTCCTTCGTGTGCTCTACAAGGAGGAGAATCATTGCAAAGTTCACACTCTGACTTACACACGAGCAATGGTCAGTTTGAAGGGGTACCAGTAGGTGACTGATACAATGCAGAATGACCAGTTCAAATGTGGAGAGAGGCACCTTTAGAAAGGGAGAAGGTGACTGGGGTTTTCTGCAGGTGTGGGATTCAGCACCATCAGTTCCTCTCCTGGGGATTCCGGTTTCAACTATAAATAGCAGCTGACCATTTGCTGTGTTATCAAACACAGCTGTCAAAGACTATTTCAGCTGAAGTCTCGCTCAGAGAGTGGAGAATCGAGCAAACATACATGCCCAAGAGAAATATATTTCAATCAAGAAACCAGCAGGTGACGAGCAACTGTCCATCGGTTCACGTAACATTGAAACAAGACTCTCAAGCAATTCTTTTGCCAGCAAATTGTCTTCTCATCAGACACAGAAAGTAATCTGTTTTTCACCAGGTACTGAACACAGATTAGATACAGAGTAAAGCTCCCTCTACACTGTCCCCATCAAACAGAGGGGCTGTTTAGCTCACAGGGCTAAGCGCTGGCTTTGAAAGCAGACCAAGGCAAGCCAACAGCACGGTTCGATTCCTGGAACAGGTGCCGGAATGTGGCGACTAGGGGCTTTTCACAGTAACTTCATTTGAAGCCTACTCGTGACAATAAGCGATTTTCATTTCATTTTTCATTCATTTTCATTTTCAAACACTCCCAGGACAGGTACAGCACGGGGTTAGATACAGAGTAAAGCTCCCTCTACACTGTCCCCATCAAACACTCCCAGGACAGGTACAGCACGGGGTTAGATACAGAGTAAAGCTCCCTCTACACTGTCCCCATCAAACACTCCCAGGACAGGTACAGCACGGGGTTAGATACAGAGTAAAGCTCCCTCTACACTGTCCCCATCAAACACTCCCAGGACAGGTACAGCACGGGGTTAGATACAGAGTAAAGCTCCCTCTACACTGTCCCCATCAAACACTCCCAGGACAGGTACAGCACGGGGTTAGATACAGAGTAAAGCTCCCTCTACACTGTCCCCATCAAACACTCCCAGAACAGGTATAGCACGGGGTTAGATACAGAGTAAAGCTCCCTCTGCACTGTCCCCATCAAAACACTCCCAGAACAGGTATAGCACGAGGTTAGTTACAGAGTAAAGCTCCCTCTGCACTGTCCCCATCAAACACTCCCAGAACAGGTACAGCACGAGGTTAGTTACAGAGTGAATCTCCTGTTATTTTGACCCTATAACGTACTGCAGCCCCACCCAACACCATAGTGGCCCCCTGCTCGAAGGACATGTCACCTCCTCCTGCTATTCCTTATGTTCCTATGCAGCACAACATTTCCATTTGCTGTTAGAACTTGCATATATGTCGCACTTTTACCAAAACCAAACAGGCCCAACAGGCTTCAGATAAAATTTCAGACTGAACCCATAAGGAGACATTAGGACAAGTGACGAAAAGCTTGGATAAAGAACAGGAAGCATCTTAAAAGGAGAGAAAGAGCTGAAGTGTTGAAGAGGTTTAGCAAAGGAATTGCCCCGCTTCGGGGCTCAGTAGTTAAAGGCACTGCCACCGTGTGCAACCTGCTCCTTTCATCTGTCACATCCCAGCCCTCTGTTGCTGGAAAGTGGGCCGTTGAGATCACCCTGTGTAATTTAGAAGTGACGGATTGACTGAACTGCCTCCCTGTAACTCAATATTCTATCATTACCGATTCTTTCATCTCACTCATTGTTTGAATCTTTACATACATCTCAGTGACAGACACAGATTGTTACTGATTTCCTCCCCTGGAGGTGCCACAATGCACAGATTAATTTCCACACTTCCTGCCTGTCCCTGACTGGGAAAGACCCCGGAATCAAACCTGTGATTTGCTGGTCTTATAAATCAGGAAGAGTGAAAAGTATCAGCCACTCTCATCCTGGCCAGGTGCTTTGTGATGGGGGAAAGGGGGAGAATGTGATAAAGGTAGAAATATGTGAATTGTTACATAATCCCAACTGTTACAAAAGGTCCCCGTATACTTACTGGTGTCTTGGTCACTTGTCAATGACATAAACATCGTGCCGGAGCAGGAACTCTGGACAGAACATCCCCAGTGTGATGTCACACAATTCTGATCCAATGATGTAACAAATAGTGAGCGAGAGAGGCAGACAGAGGGAGAGAGAGGCAGACACAGAGAGAGAGAGGCAGACAGAGAGAGAGAGAGGCAGACAGAGGGAGAGAGAGAGAGGCAGACAGAGGGAGAGAGAGGCAGACACAGAGAGAGAGAGGCAGACAGCGAGAGAGAGAGAGGTAGACAGAGAGAGAGAGAGAGAGGCAGACAGCGAGAGAGAGAGGCAGACACAGAGAGAGAGAGGCAGACAGCGAGAGAGAGAGAGGTAGACAGAGAGAGAGAGAGAGAGGCAGACAGCGAGAGAGAGAGAGGCAGACAGAGGGAGAGAGAGGCAGACACAGAGAGAGAGAGGCAGACAGCAAGAGAGAGAGGCAGACAGCGAGAGAGAGAGGCAGACACAGAGAGAGAGAGGCAGACAGCAAGAGAGAGAGGCAGACAGCGAGAGAGAGAGGCAGACAGCGAGAGAGAGAGAGGCAGACAGAGGGAGAGAGAGGCAGACACAGAGAGAGAGAGGCAGACAGCAAGAGAGAGAGGCAGACAGCGAGAGAGAGAGGTAGACAGAGAGAGAGAGAGAGGCAGACAGAGAGAGAGGCAGACAGCGAGAGAGAGAGAGAGGCAGACAGAGGGAGAGAGAGGCAGACAGAGAGAGAGAGGTAGACAGAGAGAGAGAGAGGCAGACAGAGAGAGAGAGAGGCAGACAGAGAGAGAGAGAGAGGCAGACAGAGAGAGAGAGAGAGGCAGACAGCGAGAGAGAGAGAGAGAGGCAGACAGAGGGAGAGAGAGGCAGACAGAGAGAGAGAGAGAGAGGCAGACAGAGAGAGAAAGAGAGAGGCAGACAGAGGGAGAGAGGCAGAGAGAGAGAGAGAGAGAGGCAAACAGAGAGAGAGGCAGACAGAGAGAGTGAGAGGAAGACAGAGAGAGAGGGGCAGACAGAGAGAGAGGCAGACAGAGAGAAAGAAGGCAGATGGAGGGAGAGACAGACAGAGGGAGAGAGAGAGAGAGACAGACAGAGAGAAAGAAGGCAGATGGAGGGAGAGACAGACAGAGAGAGAGAGAGGCAGACAGAGGGAGAGAGGCAGACAGAGGGAGAGAGAGGCAGACAGAGAGAGAGGCAGACAGAGAGAGAGAGAGAGGCAGACAGAGAGAGAGAGAGAGGCAGACAGAGAGAAAGAAGGCAGATGGAGGGAGAGACAGACAGAGGGAGAGAGAGAGAGAGGCAGGTGGAGGGAGAGATAGACAGAGGGGGAGAGAGAAGGAGAGGCAGATGGAGAGAGAGAGAGAGACAGACAGAGGATGACGGACAGAGACAGACAGACAGATAGTGAGACATTAAGGGTTGCGGTATATTCATTACCTGCAAGAGGACCTGGAGTCATCACTT
This sequence comes from Scyliorhinus canicula, assembly GCF_902713615.1. Lineage (NCBI taxonomy): Eukaryota > Metazoa > Chordata > Chondrichthyes > Carcharhiniformes > Scyliorhinidae > Scyliorhinus > Scyliorhinus canicula. The sequence goes on from NC_052164.1 coordinate 2,977,441, forward strand.
GTGTCAGACACAATCACATTAATCTCAGGGGATTGCCTCTCTCTTTGTCATTTCTCCCATTTTAAGTGTTTTGTAAATGTTTCCATAAATATCAGTCAAAGGAAAAGATCCTACATTGGTTGTTGTGCATTGACACGGTCTAATCATTCCATGTCATCATAGAGTTAGATACAGAGTAAAGCTCCCTCTCCACTGTCTCCATCAAACACTCCCAGGACAGGTACAGCACGGGGTTAGATACAGAGTAAAGCTCCCTCTACACTGTCCCCATCAAACACTCCCAGGACAGGTACAGCACGGGGTTAGATACAGAGTAAAGCTCCCTCTACACTGTCCCCATCAAACACTCCCAGGACAGGTACAGCACGGGGTTAGATACAGAGTAAAGCTCCCTCTCCACTGTCCCCATCAAACACTCCCAGGACAGGTACAGCACAGAGTTAGATACAGAGTAAAGCTCCCTCTCCACTGTCCCCATCAAACACTCCCAGGGCAGGTACAGCACGGGGTTAGATACAGAGTAAAGCTCCCTCTCCACTGTCCCCATCAAACACTCCCAGGACAGGTACAGCACGGGTTTAGATACAGAGTAAAGCTCCCTCTCCACTGTCCCCATCAAACACTCCCAGGACAGGTACAGCATGGGGTTACATACAGAGTAAAGCTCCCTCTCCACTGTCCCCATCAAACACTCCCAGGGCAGGCACAGCACGGGGTTAGATACAGAGTAAAGCTCCCTCTACACTGTCCCCATCAAACACTCCCAGGGCAGGTACAGCACGGGGTTAGATACAGAGTAAAGCTCCCTCTACACTGTCCCCATCAAACACTCCCAGGACAGGTACAGCACGGGGTTAGATACAGAATAAAGCTTCCTCTACACTGTCCCCATCAAACACTCCCAGGACAGGTACAGCACGGGGTTAGATACAGAGTAAAGCTCCCTCTACACTGTCCCCATCAAACACTCCCAGGACTGATACAGCACGGGGTTAGATACAGAGTAAAGCTCCCTCTACACTGTCCCCATCAAACACTCCCAGGACAGGCACAGCACGGGGTTAGATACAGAGTAAAGCTCCCTCTACACTGTCCCCATCAAACACTCCCAGGACTGATACAGCACGGGGTTAGATACAGAGTAAAGCTCCCTCTACACTGTCCCCATCAAACACTCCCAGGACAGGTACAGCACGGGGTTAGATACAGAGTAAAGCTTCCTCTACACTGTCCCCATCAAACACTCCCAGGACAGGTACAGCACGGGGTTAGATACAGAGTAAAGCTCCCTCTCCACTGTCCCCATCAAACACTCCCAGGACAGGTACAGCACGGGGTTAGATACAGAGTAAAGCTCCCTCTCCACTGTCCCCATCAAACACTCCCAGGACAGGTACAGCACGGGGTTAGATACAGAGTAAAGCTCCCTCTACACTGTCCCCATCAAACACTCCCATGACAGGTACAGCACGGGGTTAGATACAGAGTAAAGCTCCCTCTCCACTGTCCCCATCAAACACTCCCAGGACAGGTACAGCACGGGGTTAGATACAGAGTAAAGCTCCCTCTACACTGTCCCCATCAAACACTCCCAGGACAGGTACGGCACGGGGTTAGATACAGAGTAAAGCTCCTTCTACACTGTCCCCATCAAACACTCCCAGGACAGGTACAGCACGGGGTTAGATACAGAGTAAAGCTCCCTCTCCACTGTCCCCATCAAACACTCCCAGGACAGGTACAGCACGGGGTTACATACAGAGTAAAGCTCCCTCTCCACTGTCCCCATCAAACACTCCCAGGACAGGTACAGCACGGGATTAGATACAGAGTAAAGCTCCCTCTACACTGTCCCCATCAAACACTCCCAGGACAGGTACAGCACGGGGTTAGATACAGAGTAAAGCTCCCTCTACACTGTCTCCATCAAGCACTCCCAGGACAGGTACAGCACGGGGTTAGATAAAGAGTAAAGCTCTTTCTACACTGTCCCCATCAAGCACTCCCAGGACAGGTACAGCACGGGGTTAGATACAGAGTAAAGCTCCCTCTATACTGTCTCCATCAAACACTCCCAGGACAGGTACAGCACGGGGTTAGACCCAGAGTAAAGCTCCCTCTACACTGTCTCCATCAAGCACTCCCAGGACAGGTACAGCACGGGGTTAGATAAAGAGTAAAGCTCCCTCTACACTGTCCCCATCAAGCACTCCCAGGACAGGTACAGCACGGGGTTAGATACAGAGTAAAGCTCCCTCTATACTGTCTCCATCAAACACTCCCAGGACAGGTACAGCACGGGGTTAGATACAGAGTAAAGCTCCCTCTACACTGTCTCCATCAAGCACTCCCAGGACAGGTACAGCACGGGGTTAGATAAAGAGTAAAGCTCTTTCTACACTGTCCCCATCAAGCACTCCCAGGACAGGTACAGCACGGGGTTAGATACAGAGTAAAGCTCCCTCTATACTGTCTCCATCAAACACTCCCAGGACAGGTACAGCACGGGGTTAGACCCAGAGTAAAGCTCCCTCTACACTGCCTCCATCAAGCACTCCCAGGACAGGTACAGCACGGGGTTAGATAAAGAGTAAAGCTCTCTCTACACTGTCCCCATCAAGCACTCCCAGGACAGGTACAGCACGGGGTTAGATACAGAGTAAAGCTCCCTCTATACTGTCTCCATCAAACACTCCCAGGACAGGTACAGCACGGGGTTAGATACAGAGTAAAGCTCCCTCTACACTGTCCCCATCAAACACTCCCAGGACAGGTACAGCACGGGGTTAGATACAGAGTAAAGCTCCCTCTACACTGTCCCCATCAAACACTCCCAGGACAGGTACAGCACGGGGTTAGATACAGAGTAAAGCTCCCTCTACACTGTCCCCATCAAACACTCCCAGGACAGGTACAGCACGGGGTTAGATACAGAGTAAAGCTCCCTCTATACTGTCCCCATCAAACACTCCCAGGACAGGTACAGCACGGGGTTAGATACAGAGTATGTAATTTCTCTGGAAAGATCATCACTAAGGAGAAGGTTCTGGGGAAACTGAAAGGTTTGAAGGTGGATAAGTCACCTGGACCAGATGTACTACACCCAGGGTTCTAAAATGCAATGTTTGCATTCATGTCAAGAGGGCTAGAATACAAGACCAGGGAAGTACTTCTGAGGCTGTATAAGGCTCTGGTCAGACCCCATTTGGAGTATTGTGAGCAGTTTTGGGCCCCGTATCTAAGGAAGGATGTACTGGGGCCTTGGAAAGGGTCCAGAGGAGATTCACAAGAATGATCCCTGAAATGAAGAACTTGTCGTATGAGGAACAGTTGAGGACTCTGGGTCTGTACTGGTTGGAGTTCAGAAGGATTAGGGGGGATCTTATTGAAATTTACAGGATACTGTGAGGCCTGGATAGAGTGGACGTGGAGAGGATGTTTCCACTTGTAGGAAAAACTAGAACCAGAGGACACCATCTCAGACTAAAGGGACGATCCTTTAAAACCGATGAGGAGGAATTTCTTCAGCCAGAGGGTGGTGAATCTGTGGAACTCTTTGCCGCAGAAGGCTGTGGAGGCCAAATCTCTGAGTGTCTTTAAGACAGAGATAGATAGGTTCTTGATCAATAAGGGGATCAGGGGTTATGGGGAGAAGGCAGGAGAATGGGGATGAGAAAATATCAGCCATGATTGAATGGCAGAGCAGAGTCGATGGGCCGAGTGGCCTAATTCTGCTCCTATGTCTTATGTCGAGTGCAGAGAAGATTTAATTGGTGAGCTAAGGCTTGATCCAAGTGATAGGAGGGTTTGATAGCAGGGCTGGAGAATTGTACCTACGAGGGGAGATTGGAGAGTTTGGGGGTTTCCTTGGAACAGAGAAGGCTGAGGGGTGACATGATTGAGATGTAGAAAGTTGTGAGAGGTTGAGATAGAGTAGACAGGAGGAACCTGTCACCCTTGGCAGAGAGTTCAAGAACTAGGGGTCATAGATTCAAGGTGAGCTATAGAAGGATGACAGGGGACATGAGGAAAAACCTTTTTACGCGGTGGGTAGTGGGATCTGGAATTCGCTGTCCGAGTTGGTGGTGGATGCAGAGACCCTAAACACTTTTAGAAATGTACCTGGATCTGCACCTTAAGTGCCCTAAGGTGCAGGGCAATGAGCCGGGTGCAGGAAGATGGGATTAGAAAGGGCACCTGGGTGTTTTGGGATCAGCATGGACAAGATGGGCTGAATGGTCCCCTTCTGTGCTGTATCCTCTCTCCGGTTCTATGTTACAACCTGGCCTCTGCCACATTGTTCTACATTGCCTGTTTAAATAGCAGTCTCTGTGATGCCTCCATTCAGGGCTGGACTTTATATTGTTCCTGCCTTTCTGCAGGATCCAGTCTCGTGCTATTGATCTGCAGTTCCTCCAACACGTAATGCCCCCAGTGTGACTCAGTGAGCAGGTCGTTGGCTGCTGTACCTTCAGCTTTCCTAATGACTCTCTGGAATTCCCTCCCAAAACTTCCCCACCTCCTGCTCTAAGACCCTCCTCGCACTCGGATCAGGTTTTGGCTCGCCCTCTGAATATTTCCCTCCTGGGTTTGCGTCCAATTCTTTCCACTTTTAAAATAAAAGTTTGAATGTAAGTTTCTGCTGGTTTGTGCAGAACTCTGTCAAATGATTTTGGTGCAAGAATTCATCTGATTTATCGCATTCAACACACAGGGAACCCTGAAGTAGACTCCCCTTTCCACCCACTCTCCTGTTATTGACGTACTGCATGTGGATGAGAGCTGGTGCAGGAGGTGGCGGAGAGATAGTGAGGGGAGGACAGATGGATAGAGAAAGGGGAAATGAATTGGGGGGGTAAACAGGTTGCAGCTGCATTTCACATCACTGGCAGTGAGGACAGGCAGACAGCAGAGGGCAGCCACATTCCTTCAAATCATTTCCAGCAACTGAAAGAAAATGAATGTTTTTCTCACAAACTAATCGTCCCCACTAGAAACGGAGGGGCTGGTGATTGGCAGTGGGACCAATGCTCAAGCAACAGGAAGAAATTGCAAAGATTATCGGCTGATTTTTCTTTAACAAAAGATAATCCTCCCCTTCAAAATGCTGATTTTGTAAACTAACAGGACCTCAGATTGCAGATTACAAATAACAGAGGGAGGACAAACATCACTATCTGGTCATGATCACATTGCTCTGCGGTGGGATCTTGCTGTGTGAAAATTACTGCTGCATTTCCTCATTTGCAACATCGACACCACCTCAAAGGTATTTGAAATGTTCTGAGGTTGTGAAAGGCGATGTATCGATGCAAGTCATTTCTTAAAAATTCTTTCCTCTGCAACATCGACCATCTAGAAGGACAAGAGTAGCGGATACCCGGGACCCCCACCACCTGGAGGTTCCCCTCCAAGTCATTCACCACCCTGACTTGGAAATATATCGGCCGTTCCTTCACTGTCGCTGGGGCAACATCCTGGAACTCCCTCCCTAACAGCACAGTGGGTGTACCTACACCTCGGGGACTGAAGCGGTTCAAGAAGGCAGCTGACCACCAAGGAGCAATTGGGAATGGCCAATAAATGCTGGGCGAGGCAGCGATGCTCACAGTGATATTACTGTGTGTTGCAGGAGGCTGTGGCCTGTGGTTGTGTGTCACACAAGAACAACGTGGAGTTAGTGCTCCCCTCCCCTCACCCATCCTAACCCCTCCCCTCCTCTCTCCTTACCCATCTTCCCATGTTGTGGGTTTTTCCCAGTACACCAAGTGTTGAACAGAAAAAGGCAGCGGTTTTGTCTTGACCTTTCACATTTCACCATTCCTCTTCCACTCCCTGCCTCCTGTGTAGCCAGCCTCCTCCTTTCCCTGGGGAACCACCTCATCCAGTCAGAGTCGTGTCGATACTGGAGAGAGCTGACAGCAAATCGATCGGATCCCACTCAGTTTAACATCTAAGACCCACTGCAGAGAGACTGAGCGAGAGACAGAGAGAGCGTGAAAGAAACAGACAAAGAGAGAGTGAAGCCCAGGCGAGGAAATGAGAGGACTGTGAGCATCACTCAGCCCAGACTGGTCAGCACAGGGTAAAGATGAGGCTGCTGACTGACTGTCACTCCCAACCTGCCTTCCTGCTCCTCTCTGTCCAAATTCGCCCTGCACAGTTTACATTCCCCCCCCCCAGCCAGCATTTAGTACAGTCCAGTCAATGTAAATCTCCTCTTTGTGTCTCAATTATCCATTATTCAGTTCAGTCCAGCTGTTGTTCTCTCATTCACTTTAAAAGTGCTGTTCCTCTGTTTTTAATAATTTTTATTAAGATTTTCACAAAATATAAACAACAAAACAATATTAACAAAACAACCGCGGTAAAAACCCAAGAACAACACCCACCCAACTATAAAAGCAACTACAAAAACAAAAAAAAGCAAACAACAAAAAGGAAACCGATAACACCCGCCACATCCCACAAACCCATGTACCCAATTCTCCCTCCCACCGAACCAAACCCCCCCCCGGGTTGCTGCTGCTGCCGGCCTATTTCCCCACCGTTCCGCCAGGAAGTCCAAGAAAGGCTGCCACCGCCTAAAGAACCCCTGTACTGATCCCCTCAGGGCAAATTTCACCCTCCCCAATTTAATGAACCCCGCCATATCCGAGATCCAGGCCTCCACGCTTGGGGGCTTCGCATCCTTCCATTGGAGCAAGATCCTCCGCCGGGCTACTAGGGACGCAAAGGCCAGAACACCGGCCTCTTTCGCCTCCTGCACTCCCGGCTCCACTGCAACCCCAAAAATTGCGAGTCCCCAGCCTGGCTCGACCCTGGATCCCACCACCCTCGACACTGTCCTTGCTACCCCCTTCCAAAACTCCCCCAACGCTGGGCACGCCCAAAACATATGGGCGTGGTTCGCTGGGCTCCCCGAGCACCTAGCACACCTGTCCTCGCCCCCGAAAAACCTACTCATCCTCGTCCCAGTCATGTGGGCCCTATGCAGCACCTTGAACTGTATGAGGCTAAGCCTCGCACAGGAAGAGGAGGAATTCACTCTCTCCAGGGCATCCGCCCACGTCCCCTCCTCAATCTCCTCACCCAGCTCCTCTTCCCATTTACCCTTCAGTTCCTCCACCGAGGCCTCGTGCTGTTCCCATGTTAAACTACAACAATTTTTTTAGAATTTAGAGTGCCCAATTCATTTTTTCCAATTAAGGGGCAATTTAGTGTGGCCAATCCGCTTCCCCTGCACATCTTTGGGTTGTGGGGGTGAAACCCACGCAAACACGGGGAGAATGTGCAAACTCCACACGGACAGTGACCCAGAGCCGGGATCGAACCTGGGACCTCAGCGCCGTGGGGCAGCTGTGCTAACCACTGCACCACCGTGCTGCCCTGTTAAACTCCAAAATGAGTGTACCAGGCTATATGACCATGGAAGGCCTCACAGCAGAGCCTGATCCAGTCCTTAACCAATACCTCTACACACGTGGCAAAGGGTAGCAGTATATAGTGAGTGTGTTAATGGATTAATAATTATAATCATTATTGTGACAAGTAGGTTCCCATTAACACTGCAATGAAGTTACTCTAAAATCCCCTAATCGCCACGGGAAGGAGTGAATGTTTGTGGAAGGGGAGCAATCAAGTGGGGCTGCTTTGGCCTGGATGGTGACGACCCTCCTGACTGAATACTCCCTGTCCTGTGCCCACTCTCCCATACTCACTGTGCTCAATGTCCCCCTAGAGCCCACACCACAAATTACACGCTCTACAACTCTGCTTTTGTATTGAGGTTTAGCTGAGCCACTTATCATTCCGCTGCTGCCTGGCATTTTTTCAATTTGTTCTAATTTAAGGTTTTATTAATCTATCAACATCCTCGGAGTTACCACTGACCAGAAACTGAACTAATAATAATAATCTTCATTATTGTCACAAGTAGGTTTACATTAACACTGCAATGAGGTTACTGTGAAAAGCCCCTAGTCGCCACACTCCAGCACCTGTTCGGGTACACAGAGGGAGAATTCAGAATGGCCAATTCACCCAACAGCATGTCTTTCAGGACTTGTGGGAGGAAACCGGAGCACCCGGAGGAAATCCAGGCAGACACTGGGAGAACGTGCAGACTCCACACAGACAGTGACCCAAGCCGGGAATCGAACCTGAGACCTTGGAGCTGAGAAGCAACAATGCTAACCACTGTGCTACCGTGCTGCCGAAGCAATCCAGAGACAGTACTAGTGATCTGGAGCTGCGTCCAGTGTCTGCCACAGTACATGGTGAGATTAATTAAATAAATCTCATGAAGCTAAAATCAATAATGGTAACCATGAAATAGCAGGTTGTTGCAAATCCCAATCCGATGTGGTGTGACCCCAATCCTCCAGCAATAGAGTTGTCTTTAACTGCCCTCTGAAATGGTAGCCCCTCATTGGATCACCAGCGGACAATTAACAATGGGTAATAAATGCTGAATCAGACAGTGAGCTCACATCCTTTGATTAACTCGAAACAAGCCCGGTGGGAAAGTGAGAGACTGGAATCGAAAACCCACAGTTTCCTGAACTGTGACGTTGGGGTAGGTCTGAAGGACTCAAATGAATCGGACAGACTGAAGAAGCTGGGGTTGTGCTCCTTCGAGCAGAGGAGGCGTACAGGGTTTGTTAGAGTGAATAAGGAGAAGCTGCTTTCACTGGCAGGAGTGTCAGTAACCAGAGGGACACAGATTTAAAATAATCTGCAAAATAACCAGGTGGGAGATGAGGGAAATTGTTTTTTTCTGCAGGAGCTGTTGGGAGCAGTACTGCACTGCCTGAAGAGGCGATGGAAGCAGATTCTTTTATTTATTTTTTAAACAAACATTTTATTGAGGCATTTATGGTTTTATAACAGCAAAAGGTACAAATACAAATGTACAAAGAATAAAGAACAAAGAAAATTTACAGCACAGGAACAGGCCCTTCGGCCCTCCCAACCTGCGCGATCCAGATCCTTTATCTAAACCTGTCGCCTGTTTTCCAAGGATCTACTTCCCTCTGTTCCCGCCCGTTCATATATCTGTCCAGATGCACCTTAAATGATGCTATCGTGCCCGCCTCTACCACCTCCGCTGGCAAAGCATTCCAGGCACCCACCACCCTCTGCGTAAAAAACTTTCCACGCACATCTCCCTTAAACTTTTCCCCTCTCACCTTGAAATCGTGACCCCTTGTAATTGACACCCCCACTCTTGGAAAAAACTTGTTGCTATCCACCCTGTCCATACATCTCATAATTTTGTAGACCTCAATCAGGTCGCCCCTCAACCTCCATCTTTCCAATGAAAACAATCCTAATCTACTTTCTTCATAGCTAGCACCCTCCATACCAGGCAACATCCTGGTGAACCTCCTCTGCACCCTCTCTAAAGCATCCACATCCTTCTGGTAATGTGGCAACCAGAACTGCACGCAGTATTCCAAATGTGGCCTAACCAAAGTCCGATACAACTGTAACATGACCTGCCGACTCTATCGACCTGCGTTGCCAACTTCAGGGTACAATGGACTTGAACTCCCAGATCTCTCTGTACATCAATTTTCCCCAAGACTCTTCCGTTGACCGTATAGTCCATTCTTGAATTAGATCTTCCAAAATGCATCACCTCGCATTTGTCTGGATTGAACTCCATCTGTCATTTCTCTGCCCAACTCTCCAATCTATCTATAGTTTGCTGTATTCTCTGACAGTCCGCCTCGCTATCTGCAACTCCACCAATCTTAGTATCATCTGCAAACTTGCTCATCAGACCACTTATACCTTCGTCCAGATCATTTATGTATATCACAAAGAACAGTGGTCCGAGCACGGATCCCTGTGGAACAAATGTAAACATAATTCAATATGTAACCCCCCCCCCAAATAACCCAATTCCCAAGTGGTGGAAGCAGATTCAACAATAACTTTCAAAAGGAAATTGGAGAAATACATGAAAATAAACTTGCAAGGGTGTGGGGGAAAGATCAAGAGAAGTGGGATTAATTGGATAGCTCTTTCAAAGGGCTAGTACAACACAGTGGGCCAAATGGCTCCTCCTGTGCTGTGCCATTTTATGATTCCATGACATGAAGTTGTGTTTATTGAACAACAATTAAACCTTAAAGGAGCTGTACTGAATGTTATGTCACACCTCATATGGTACAACTCCCCTAACAGGACAAAGCATCTTCTGAATTGCTATCAGCCCCACCAAGGAACAGCAGCAAATTATATTTTCCTCATGGTCTGCTGACACTCACAAAATTGCTACAGTGCAGGAGGCCTTTCGGCCCATTGAGTCTGTACCTACCCTCCAAAAGAGCACCCCATCTAGGCCCACTGCCCCACCCTATCCCCGTAACCACACCGAACCTGCACATCTTTGGGCTGTAGAAAGAAACTGGAGCACCCGGAGGAACTCCACACAGACACGGGGAGAACATACAAACTCCACACAGTTACCCAAGGTCTGAAAGGAATCATCCTTCCTGGCGCTATGAGGCAGCAGTGCTAACCACTGTGCCACCATGCTGTCCGGGTCCTTGGTGCTGTGAGGCAGCAGTGCTAACCGCTGTGCTGTCCGGGTCCTTGGAGCTGTGACGCAGCAGTGCTAACCACTGTGCCACCATGTCACCCCCCCCCCCTGGCGTTGTGAGGCAGCAGTGCTAACCACTGTGCCACCCTGCAACTCAGTGGGCTGCAGTCTCACATCTGCGGGATTTCACAATACTTCATCTACCTCGTCAATTTGTGTGTGTGAGCAGAGAAAGCAAGTTCTGGTTATTTGGCTTTTGGTCGGGAGGGTCACAGCAAAAACTGGTCATGTGTTTATCCAACCTTCAGGAATATCGAGACCTTGGAACTCACGTAGAGATCGGAGAGTACTGTATTTAGCTTTCACATTTATAGTAGAAATCTAGTGCTAGGAAATATATAGTTAACAGTAACTTAAAAAAAAAAAATTTTTTTAATTTAATTTACTAATTAATAAACGCAATGTCAATTAGAGGGGTGCAGTGCTCTGACTGTGAGATGTGGCAGGTCCGGGAGGCTTCCATTTTCCCGGATGGCTTCATCTGCAGAAAGTGCACCCAACTGGGGCTCCTCACAGACGGCATGGTTCGGTTGGAGCAGCAGTTGGATGCACTTAGGAACATGCAGGTGGCAGAAAGCGTCATAGATAGCAGCTATATAAATGTGGTCACACCCAAGGCAGAGAGATGGGTGACCACCAGAAAGGGCAGGCAGCCAGTGCAGGAATCCCCTGTGGTTGTCCCCCTCTCTAACAGGTATACCCCTTTGGATACTGTCGGGGGGATAGCCTATCAGGGAAAACAGCAGCAGCCAGAGCAGTGGCACCACGGCTGGCTCTGATGTTCAGCAGGGAGGGTCAAAGGGCAGAATAGCAATAATCATCGGGGACTCTATAGTCAGGAGCACAGATAGACGTTTCTGTGGACATGAAAGAGACTCCAGGATGGTATGTTGCCTCCCTAGTGCCAGGGTCCAGGATGTCTCTGAACGGGGAGCAGGCATCCTGAAGGGGGAGGGCAAACAGGCAGAGGGTGTTGTACATATTGGTACTAACGGCATAGGCAGGAAGGGGCATGAGGTCTTGCAGCAGGTGTTCAGGGAGCTGGGCAGAAAGTTAAAAGACAGGACCTCTAGGGTTGTAATCTCAGGATTACTCCCTGTGCCACATGCCAGTGAGGCTAGAAATAGGAAGATAGAGCAGCTAAACACGTGGCTAAACAGCTGGTATAGGTGGGAGGGTTTCCGTTATCTGGACCACTGGGAGCTCTTCTGGAGCATGTGTGACCTGTATAAGAAGGACGGGTTGCATCTAAACTGGAGAGGCATAAATATCCTGGCCGCGAGGTTTGCTAGTGTCACACGGGAGGGTTTAAACTAGTATGGCAGGGGGGTGGGTACCGGAGCAATAGGTCAGAAGGTGAAAGCATTGAGGGAGAACTAGGAAATAGGGCCAGTATGGTTCCGAGGCAGAGCAGACAGGGAGATGTTGCTGAAAACAGCGGGTCTGGTGGCCTGAAGTGCATATGTTTTAATGCAAGAAGTATTACGGATAAGGCAGATGAACTTAGAGCTTGGATTAGTACTTGGAACTATGATGTTGTTGCCATTACAGAGACCAGGTTGAAGGAAGGACAGGATTGGCAGCTAAACGTTCCAGGATTTAGATGTTTCAGACGGGATAGAGGGGGATGTAAAAGGGGTGGCGGAGTTACGCTACAGGTTAGGGAGAATATCACAGCTGTACTACGGGAGGACACCTCAGAGGGCAGCGAGGCTATATGGGTAGAGATCAGGAATAGGAAGGATGCAGTCACAATGTTGGCGGTTTACTACAGGCCTCCCAACAGCCAGCGGGAGATAGAGGAGCAGATAGGTAGACAGATTTTGGAAACGAGTAAAAACAACAGGGTTGTTGTGATGGGAGACTTTAACTTCCCCAATATTGACTGGGACTCACTTAGTGCTGGGGGCTTGGACGGGGCAGAGTTTGTAAGGAGCATCCAGGAGGGCTTCTTTTTTTTTTAAATTTAGATTACCCAATTATTTTTTCCAATTAAGGGGCAATTTAGCATGGCCAATCCACCTACTCTGCACATTTTTGGGTTGTGGGGGCGAAACCCACGCAGACACGGGGAGAATGTGCAAACTCCACACAGACAGTGACCCAGAGCCGGGATCGAACCTGGGACCTCAGCGCCATGAGGCGGTTGTGCTAACCACTTGGCCACCGTGCTGCCCTGAGGAGGGCTTCTTAAAACAATATGTAGATAGTCCAACTAGGGAAGGGGCTGTAGTGGACCTGGTATTGGGGAATGAGCCAGGCCAGGTGGTAGAAGTTTCAGTAGGGGAGCATTTCGGGAACAGTGACCACAACTCAGTAAGTTTTAAAGTGCTGGTCGACAAGGATAAGAGTGGTCCCAGGGTGAATGTGCTAAATTGGGGGAAGGCTAATTATAACAATATTAGGCGGGAACTGAAGAACCTAGGTTGGGGGCGGATGTTTGAGGGTAAATCAACATCTGACATGCGAGAGGCTTTCAAATGTCAGTTGAAAGGAATTCAGGACCGGCATGTTCCTGTGAGGAAGAAGGATAAATACGGCAAATTTCAAGAACCAAGGATAGCGAGAGATATTGTAGGCCTCGTCAAAAAGAAAAAGGAGCCATTTGTCAGGGCTAGAAGGCTGGGAACAGACGAAGCCTGTGTGGAATATAAGGAAAGTAGGAAGGAACTTAAGCAAGGAGTCAGGAGGGCTAGAAGGGGTCACGAAAAGTCATTGGCAAATAGGGTTAAGGAAAATCCCAAGGCTTTCTACAAGTACATAAAAAGCAAGAGGGTAGCCAGGGAAAGGGTTGGCCCACTAAAGGATAGGCAAGGGAATCTATGTGTGGAGCCAGAGGAAATGGGCGAGGTACTAAATGAATACTTTGCATCAGTATTCACCAAAGAGAAGGAATTGGCGGATGTTGAGTCTGGAGAAGGGTGTGTAGATAGCCTGGGTCACATTGAGATCCAAAAAGACGAGGTGTTGGGCGTCTTGAAAAATATTAAGGTAGATAAGTCCCCAGGGCCTGATGGGATCTACCCCAGAATACTGAAGGAGGCTAGAGAGGAAATTGCTGAGGCCTTGACAAAAATCTTTGGATCCTCACTGATTTCAGGTGATGTCCCAGAGGACTGGAGAATAGCCAATGTTGTTCCTTTGTTTAAGAAGGGTAGCAAGGATAATCCAGGGAACTACAGGCCGGTGAGCCTTACATCAGTGGTAGGGAAATTACTGGAGAGATTCTTCGAGACAGGATCTACTCCCATTTGGAAGCAAATGGACGTATTAGCGAGAGACAGCATGGTTTTGTGAAGGGGGGGTTGTGTCTCACTAACTTGATAGAGTTTTGCGAAGAGGTCACAAAGATGATTGATGCAGGTAGGGCAGTGGATGTTGTCTATATGGACTTCAGTAAGGCCTTTGACAAGGTCCCTCATGGTAGACTGGTACAAAAGGTGAAGTCACATGGGATCAGGGTTGAGCTGGCAAGATATATACAGAACTGGCTAGGTCATAGAAGGCAGAAAGTAGCAATGGAAGGGTGCTTTTCTAATTGGAGGGCTGTGACTAGTGGTGTTCCGCAGGGATCAGTGCTGGGACCTTTGCTGTTTGTAGTATATATAAATGATTTGGAGGAAAATGTAACTGGTCTGATTAGTAAGTTTGCAGATCACACAAAGGTTGGTGGAATTGCGGATAGCGATGACGACTGTCAGAGGATACAGCAGGAATTAGATCATTTGGAGATTTGGGTGGAGAGATGGCAGATGGAGTTTAATCTGGACAAATGTGAGGTAATGCATTTTGGAAGGTCTAATGCAGGTAGGGAATATAGAGTGAATGGTAGAACCCTCAAGAGTATTGACAGTCAGAGAGATCTAGGTGTACAGGTCCACAGGTCACTGAAAGGGGCAACACAGGTGGAGAAGGCATACTAAGAAGTCTTACAACACCAGGTTAAAGTCCAACAGGTTTGATTCAAACACGAGCTTTCGGAGCGCAGCCCAACGCCGGCATCTCCACATCAAGAAGGCATACGGCATGCTTGCCTTCATTGGCCGGGGCATTGAGTATAAGAATTGGCAAGTCATGTTGCAGCTGTATAGAACCTTAGTTAGGCCACACTTGGAGTATAGTGTTCAATTCTGGTCGCCACACTACCAGAAGGATGTGGAGGCTTTAGAGAGGGTGCAGAAGAGATTCACCAGGATGTTGCCTGGTATGGAGGGCATTAGCTATGAGGAGCGGTTGAATAAACTCGGTTTGTTCTCACTAGAACGAAGGAGGTTGAGGGGTGACCTGATAGAGGTCTACAAAATTATGAGGAGCATAGACAGAGTGGATAGTCAGAGGCTGTTCCCCAGGATAGAGAGATCAATTACTAGGGGAATAGGTTTAAGGTACGAGGGGCAAGGTTTAGAGGAGATGTACGAGGTAAGCGGCACAGTGGTTAGCACTGCTGCCTCATGCCACCAAGGAACTGGGTTGGATCCAGGCCCTGGGTTACTGTCCATGTGAAGTTTGCACATTCTCCCCGTGTCTGCGTGGGTCTCACCCTCACAACCCAAAAAGCTGTGCAGGGTAGGTGAATTTGCCTGGCTAAATTGCCCCTTAATTGTGAAAAAAAGAATTGGGCGCACTAAATTAATTTTTTTTAAACTATACCAAAAAAGCACAAATTTTATTAAATTCAATTTTCACCATTTCCTGTGGTGAGATTTAAATCTGAGTCAAGTGTTATCCTGGGTCTCAGGATTATTAGTCCAGTAACAATACTGCTGCACCGCCACCTCCCCCAAACCATTCCTTGTAACAACAAGTGTTGGAATTCAAAGTCCCACTTCAAAGATAATCACTTGTATGTGACAATCAAACATTGAAACCTGATAATGGATGATTGTGAAATGTGTCATGTTGCACTAACTCAATAATGAAAGCCCTCAGGCTCACATCAACAGTAATGAAATAGCAAGTAACTTTTATTCAACACTGCATTTTTTCAAACATTTAATGGGCAGTACGTTTAAATGCCTCGATCGCTTTGCTTCTCACATGGTCCTGTCCTTCTGATGGTTCCTCTTGAAATTTTCGATTGTTGATTTTTTTTTTTTTTTTATAAATTTAGTGTACCCAATCATTTTTCCAATTAAGGGGCAATTTAGAGTGGCCAATCCACCTAGCTTGCACGTTTTTGGGTTGTGGGGGCGAAACCCACGCAGACACGGGGAGAATGTGCAAACTCCACACGGACAGTGACCCAGAGCCGGGATCGAACCTGGGACCTTCGATTGTTGATTTTGACAGGTCAGCTGACAGTTCCAGCAAGCTTGACAGTAATGAGTTCATGAACGTTTTACACACGTTCATGGCTATGTTTAACACTTTCTGCATTTGCATCAATGGCTCCGAAGTGGAGCTGGTCGGTAGCTTTAAGTTCCTGGGGGTCACCATCACCAACAGTCTGTCCTGGTGCACTAACATTGATGCAACAGTCAAGAAAGTCCAACAACATCTCTACTTCCTACGGAAGCAAAATAAATTTGGCATGTCTGCATTGGCTCTCACAAACTTCTACAGATGTGTGATAGAGAGCATCCTATCCGGCTGCATCACAGCCTGGTATGGCAAATGCTCGGCCCAAGATCACAAGAAACTGCAGACTGTGGTGAACTCAGCCCAACGTATCACACAAGCTTGCCACCCCCACATTGATTCTGTCTACACCTCCCGCTGCCTCAGGAAGGCAGACAGCATTATCAGAGACCCCTCCCACCCAGGCATTGCCTTCTTCCAGACCCTTCCATCAGGCAGAAGGTACAGAAGTCTGAAGACCCGCACATCCAGACATAGGAACAGCTTCTTCCCCACAGCTACCAGACTCCTCAATGACTCCCTTGGACTGATCTGTATTCATGACGCCCTAGGCTGCTCTTGCTCATGTATTTGCTTTGTTTGGCCACTTGTTCCGCACTGTAACCAATCACTGTTTGTCGATGTACCATTTGTCAATGTTCTCTGTTGATTATTCTTCTGTCTACTATGTACGTACTGTGTACGTTCCCTCGGCCGCAGAAAAATACTTTTCACTGTACTTCAGTGCATGTGACAATAAATCAAAATCAAATCAAATCAAAGGTGCCTGGTTGGCCCTAAAGATGTCCCAGGACCGGATCCAAATGCAGCAAGTGAAAACCAAGTCGACAGTGCACACTGAGTTTCACACCCGAGTTACCAAAATCCCATTTCAATGAAGAGGATTTAAATGACCAGTTGCCTCAGTAAACCACATTTTCACGACATGCGAACTGTCACCATTCCCAGCCCTGTGAAAATTGGAAGTGCTGCGTTCAAGGACAGGACTTACGATTTTCAGGCAGTTCTGCCATTTCCTCCACAAGAGAGGATCTCCATCGTGGTGAAAATCGGGGCCATTTGAGTCAATCCAGGTTGGCACGAGGCTAGAATCACAGTTAAGCCAAAACCAGGCAAGAAACTAGTGTGGTGTTAATGACAAGTTTTTTAAAATATTTTTATTTCCATATACAATAAACAACCACAACTCTCCAGCCCCCCCCCCCCCCCCCCGACACCAACCCCCCGCCACACCCCACCTTCCCCATTTTAAACCCCCCCCCCCTTGATGACCCCCCAAACCTCCTTGAAGAAATCAATTTTCATGTTTTTCACCTCTGGGTCAACTCTTTGCCGACTCCCGCAGAGCAAACTTAATCTTCTCCGGCCTCAGCAATTCTGCCACAGATATTTCGCTCACCCACACCCCTGCTTTTGGAGGCTCAGAGTTCCACCAATGCAACAAAATCAGTCTCCAGGCTATCAGGGAGGCAAAGGCCAAAACATCAGCCTCCCTCCCCACCTGGACTTCCCGGACTTCCGGCCTTGGGGCCACCCTCACACCCAGAACATCGGACATTACATCCGAGAACCCCTGCCAAAACCCCCTCAGTCTAGATCACGGCCAGAACATGTGGACCCCCTAAAAAACCTGCTCATCCTCACCACCATCATGTGGGCCCAATGCACCACTTTAAACTGGGTGAGGCTTAACCACACACACGACAAGGACGGGTTCACCCTCCGCAAGCCCTCCGACCAAGTCACAACCCCACCTCCTCTCCCAACTACTCCTCCCATCCTCCACCAGGGAGCCCTCCCTCTCACCAACTCCTTGTAAATATCCAACACCTTCCCCTCCCCTATTTTGTCCTCCGACAAGAGCTTATCCTGCAGCACTGGAAGCAGCAGCCCCAGCAAGGATTGGGCAACTCAAACAATCCCTCCACCTCCTCCAACCCCGCACATTCACCCCTATAAACAACTCCCTGAAATACTCAATCCCCCGCCTGCTGACCTCCCCCCCTGGCGGCAAACCCCCCTCCACCACCCCCCCCCCCCACCACCCCCCCCACCCCAGAACCTCACATCCAGTCTCGTCGGCACGAACCTGCGGTTATTGCAAATCAGCGCCCACAATAACATACCCTCTAACCCCAACTGCTGCCCCCATACCCTCTAACCCCAACTGCTGCCCCCATACCCTCTAACCCCAACTGCTGCCCCCATACCCTCTAACCCCAACTGCTGCCCCCACACCCTCTAACCCCAACTGCTGCCCCCATACCCTCTAACCCCAACTGCTGCCCCCACACCCTCTAACCCCAACTGCTGCCCCCATACCCTCTAACCCCAACTGCTGCCCCCATACCCTCTAACCCCAACTGCTGCCCCCATACCCTCAAACCCCAACTGCTGCCCCCACACCCTCTAACCCCAACTGCTGCCCCCACACCCTCTAACCCCAACTGCTGCCCCCATACCCTCTAACCCCAACTGCTGCCCCCACACCCTCTAACCCCAACTGCTGCCCCCATACCCTCTAACCCCAACTGCTGCCCCCATACCCTCAAACCCCAACTGCTGCCCCCACACCCTCTAACCCCAACTGCTGCCCCCACACCCTCTAACCCCAACTGCTGCCCCCATACCCTCTAACCCCAACTGCTGCCCCCACACCCTCAAACCCCAACTGCTGCCCCCACACCCTCTAACCCCAACTGCTGCCCCCATACCCTCTAACCCCAACTGCTGCCCCCACACCCTCTAACCCCAACTGCTGCCCCCACACCCTCTAACCCCAACTGCTGCCCCCACACCCTCTAACCCCAACTGCTGCCCCCACACCCTCTAACCCCAACTGCTGCCCCCACACCCTCTAACCCCAACTGCTGCCCCCATACCCTCTAACCCCAACTGCTGCCCCCATACCCTCTAACCCCAACTGCTGCCCCCATACCCTCTAACCCCAACTGCTGCCCCCATACCCTCTAACCCCAACTGCTGCCCCCATACCCTCTAACCCCAACTGCTGCCCCCATACCCTCTAACCCCAACTGCTGCCCCCATACCCTCTAACCCCAACTGCTGCCCCCACACCCTCTAACCCCAACTGTTGCCCCCATACCCTCTAACCCCAACTGCTGCCCCCATACCCTCAAACCCCAACTGCTGCCCCCACACCCTCTAACCCCAACTGCTGCCCCCACACCCTCTAACCCCAACTGCTGCCCCCATACCCTCTAATCCCAACTGCTGCCCCCATACCCTCTAACCCCAACTGCTGCCCCCATACCCTCTAACCCCAACTGCTGCCCCCATACCCTCTAACCCCAACTGCTGCCCCCATACCCTCTAACCCCAACTGCTGCCCCCACACCCTCTAACCCCAACTGCTGCCCCCATACCCTCTAACCCCAACTGCTGCCCTCTTACCCTCTAACCCCAACTGCTGCCCCCACACCCTCACACCCCAACTGCTGCCCTCACACCCTCACACCCCAACTGCTGCCCTCACACCCTCTAACCCCAACTGCTGCCCCCATACCCTCTAACCCCAACTGCTGCCCCCATACCCTCTAACCCCAACTGCTGCCCCCATACCCTCAAACCCCAACTGCTGCCCCCACACCCTCAAACCCCAGCTGCTGCCCCCACACCCTCAAACCCCAACTGCTGCCCCCACACCCTCAAACCCCAGCTGCTGCCCCCACACCCTCAAACCCCAACTGCTGCCCCCACACCCTCTAACCCCAACTGCTGCCCCCACACCCTCTAACCCCAACTGTTGCCCCCATACCCTCTAACCCCAACTGCTGCCCCCATACCCTCAAACCCCAACTGCTGCCCCCACACCCTCTAACCCCAACTGCTGCCCCCACACCCTCTAACCCCAACTGCTGCCCCCACACCCTCTAATCCCAACTGCTGCCCCCATACCCTCTAACCCCAACTGCTGCCCCCATACCCTCTAACCCCAACTGCTGCCCCCATACCCTCTAACCCCAACTGCTGCCCCCATACCCTCTAACCCCAACTGCTGCCCCCACACCCTCTAACCCCAACTGCTGCCCCCATACCCTCTAACCCCAACTGCTGCCCTCTTACCCTCTAACCCCAACTGCTGCCCCCACACCCTCACACCCCAACTGCTGCCCTCACACCCTCACACCCCAACTGCTGCCCTCACACCCTCTAACCCCAACTGCTGCCCCCATACCCTCTAACCCCAACTGCTGCCCCCATACCCTCTAACCCCAACTGCTGCCCCCATACCCTCAAACCCCAACTGCTGCCCCCACACCCTCAAACCCCAGCTGCTGCCCCCACACCCTCAAACCCCAACTGCTGCCCCCACACCCTCAAACCCCAGCTGCTGCCCCCACACCCTCAAACCCCAACTGCTGCCCCCACACCCTCTAACCCCAACTGCTGCCCCCATACCCTCTAACCCCAACTGCTGCCCCCACACCCTCTAACCCCAACTGCTGCCCCCATACCCTCTAACCCCAACTGCTGCCCCCATACCCTCTAACCCCAACTGCTGCCCCCATACCCTCACACCCTCTAACCCCAACTGCTGCCCCCACACCCTCACACCCTCTAACCCCAACTGCTGCCCCCACACCCTCTAACCCCAACTGCTACCCACACACCCTCTAACCCCAACTGCTGCCCCCATACCCTCTAACCCCAACTGCTGCCCCCACACCCTCTAACCCCAACTGCTGTCCCCACTGCCCCCACACCCTCAAAGCCGACACCACCACTGGGCTAACGGAATACCTGGCCAGTGAGAACGTCCGTGGCACCAACAACAAAGCCCTCAAACTCATCCCCCTACACGATGCCCCCCCCCCCCACCCATCTCCAAATGGATCTCTCCTCCACAGTCCATTTCCTCCATCGCAGTATTTGCAGACTAATAATAATTTATCAAATTCAGCAACTCCAGCCCCGCCCCTTCGCCCCTGTTCCTAAAAAGCCGGCCACACCCGTGGGGCCTTCCCCGCCCACACAAGCCTGGAGATTAATCCATTAACGTTCCTGAAAAACAACTTCAGGTCAAAGATAGGGAGGTTCTGAAACAAACAGAAGCCTCAGCAGCACCATCATTATTATTGTCTGCACCCGTCCCGTCAGCAACAATGTCAAACATCCCACCTCCATCCATCTTCATCCCCTCCACCAATCGAGCCAAATCCACCTCTGCAGCTAGGGCCAGCCCCACCTGGATACCGAGGTACCTGAAGCTTGTCCCCACCATCCCAATGGCAACTCCCCTAACCTCCTTTCCTGCCCCCTAGCATTGATCAGGAACACCTCACTCTTGCCCATGTTCAATTTATATCCCAAGAACAAGCCAAATTCACCTAAAATCACCATAATCCCCCAATGCAGCTCAATTGGTTTGAAATATATAATAACAGGTCATTTGCCTTTAACAAAACATTGCCAGTGGCTCTATCGCCAAGGCGAAAAGCAACGGGGAGAGCGGGCACCCCTGTCTTGTCCCACAGTGTTTCCCCAAAGTACCCCGAATTCACTCGCTTCGTCCGCACATTCGCCACCGGCGCCTTATACAGCAGCTGGTCCCCATCCACAAACCCCTGTCCGAACCTGAACCGCCTCAACACCTCGAACAAATATGCCCACTCCACCCAATCAAAAGCCTTCTCCTTGTCCGTCGACACCACTACCTAAACCACCCCCCTCCCCCCGCCCGAGGACGTCATAACCACATTGTTACCTCCGCACATTCACCAACTGTCTTCCTACAAAACCTGTCCGACCCGCCCCAATCAACCTCAGCACACTGTCCTCAATCTGCGATGTAAGCACCTTTGCCAATGGCCTGGCATCGACATTCAAAAACGATATCGAGCGATATGACCCACACTGCTCAGGTCCTTATCTTTTTCTTTTAGAATCAGGGAGATGAAAATCTGCGACAAAGTTTGGGGGAGTCGCCCTCTCTCCCCCTCATACGCTCTCCCCCTCATACACTCTCCCCCGTCCCCATTATACACTCTCCCCGTCCCCATTATACGCTCCCCCTCTCCCCCTCATACGCTCTCCCCCTGTCCCCATTATACGCTCTCCCCCCTGTCCCCATTATACGCTCTCCCCCTGTCCCCATTATACGCTCTCCCCCTCTCCCCATTATACGCTCTCCCCTCATACGCTCTCCCCCTGTCCCCATTATACGCTCTCCCCCTGTCCCCATTATACGCTCTCCCCCTCTCCCCATTATACGCTCTCCCCCTGTCCCCATTATACGCTCTCCCCCGCTCCCCATTTACGCTCTCCCCCTGTCCCCATTATACGCTCTCCCCCTGTCCCCATTATACGCTCTCCCCCTCTCCCCATTATACACTCTCCCCCTCTCCCCATTATACACTCTCCCCCCTGTCCCCCATTATACGCTCTCCCCCCCTGTCCCCATTATACACTCTCCCCCTGTCCCCATTATACACTCTCCCCCTGTCCCCATTATACGCTCTCCCCCCTGTCCCCATTATTAGCTCTCCCCCTGTCCCCATTATACGCTCTCCCCCGTCCCCATTATACACTCTCCCCCTGTCCCCATTATACACTCTCCCCCTGTCCCCATTATACACTCTCCCCCTGTCCCCATTATACACTCTCCCCCCCTCCCCATTATACGCTCTCCCCCCTCCCCATTATACGCTCTCCCCCCTCCCCATTATACGCTCTCCCCCCTCCCCATTATACGCTCTCCCCCCCTCCCCATTATACGCTCTCCCCCTGTCCCCATTATACACTCTCCCCCTGTCCCCATTATACACTCTCCCCCCTCCCCATTATACACTCTCCCCCCTCCCCATTATACACTCTCCCCCTGTCCCCATTATACACTCTCCCCGTCCCCATTATACACTCTCCCCCCTCCCCATTATACGCTCTCCCCCTCTCCCCATTATACACTCTCCCCCTCTCCCCATTATACACTCTCCCCCTCTCCCCATTATACACTCTCCCCCTCTCCCCATTATACACTCTCCCCCTCTCCCCATTATACACTCTCCCCCTCTCCCCATTATACACTCTCCCCCTCTCCCCATTATACACTCTCCCCCTCTCCCCATTATACTCTCCCCCTGCCCCCATTATACGCTCTCCCCCTCTCCCCATTATACACTCTCCCCCTCTCCCCATTATACACTCTCCCCCTCTCCCCATTATACACTCTCCCCCCCCCCCCATTATACACTCTCCCCCCCTCCCCATTATACTCTCCCCCCCTCCCCATTATACACTCTCCCCCCCTCCCCATTATACACTCTCCCCCGTCCCCATTATACACTCTCCCCCTGTCCCCATTATACACTCTCCCCCCCCTCCCCATTATACACTCTCCCCCCTCCCCATTATACACTCTCCCCCCTCCCCATTATACACTCTCCCCCTGTCCCCCTTTTACACTCTCCCCCTGTCCCCATTATACACTCTCCCCCTGTCCCCATTATACCCTCTGCCCCTGTCCCCATTATACTCTCCCCCCTGTCCCTCCCTCTCCCCCTGTCCCCATTATACGCTCTCCCCCTTCCCCATTATACGCTCATCCCCTGTCCCCATTATACACTCTCCCCCTGTCCCCATTATACGCTCTCCCCGTCCCCATTATACTCTCTCCCCTGTCCCCATTATACGCTCTCCCCTGTCCCCATTATACGCTCTCCCCCTGTCCCCATTATACGCTCTCCCCGTCCCCATTATACGCTCTCACCCTGTCCCCATTATACGCTCTCCCCCTCTCCCCATTATACGCTCTCCCCCTCCCCATTATACGCTCTCCCCCTCCCCATTATACGCTCTCCCCCTGCCCCCATTATACTCTCCCCCTGCCCCCATTATACTCTCCCCCTGCCCCCATTATACGCTCTCCCCCCTCCCCATTATACGCTCTCCCCCTCTCCCCATTATACTCTCCCCCTCTCCCCATTATACACTCTCCCCCCCCTCCCCATTATACACTCTCCCCCTGTCCCCATTATACACTCTCCCCCTGTCCCCATTATACACTCTCCCCCTCTCCCCATTATACACTCCCCCCTCCCCATTATACACTCTCCCCCGTCCCCATTATACACTCTCTCCCCCTGTCCCCATTATACACTCTCCCCCTGTCCCCATTATACCCTCTCCCCCTGTCCCCATTATACACTCTCCCCCTCCTCCCCATTATACACCTCCCCCCCTCCCCATTATACACACTCCCCCCCTCCCCATTATACGCCTCCCCCCTTTCCCCATTATACACTCTCACTCCCCCTGTCCCCATTATACACTCTCCCCCTCTCCCCATTATACACTCTCTCCCCCTCTCCCCCTGTCCCCATTATACACTCTCCCCCTCTCCCCGTCCCCATTATACACTCTCCCCCCCTCCCCATTATACACTCTTCCCCCCTCCCCATTATACACCCTCCCCCCTCCCCATTATACACTCCCCCCCCCCCCCCCCTCCCCATTATAACGCTCACTAGCAGTGACCGTCGCTCCACCACCAAAATTTTGATAAACTCCACTGGGAACCTGTCCGGTCCCAGGGTCGTTGCTGCCTTCATCGTCCCCATGCCATCACCTCCCGCAGCCCAATCATTCTCCCCAGACCCTGCACCCACCCTCCTTCACCTGGGAAACTCCATCCAGGAAATGCCTCACCCCACCCCCCGCCCCCTTGTGGGCAAACTCAGAGCCTCCTACAAAAGGCCTCAAATACCCCATTCACCGCCCCCTCCCCCCCGAATCCATCACCAACATTTGCCCTTCATCCCTCACTCTGCCAATCACCCTTGCTGCTACTTGCTTCCTCAACTGATGGACCAGCATCGTACTCTCCTTCTCTCCATACTCGTAAACTGCTCCCCTCGCTCTCCGCAACTGCCCCACCGCCTTCCCCGTAGACACTAACGCAACTCTTATCAGGAGTCTCTGTCTCTCTTTCAACAACCCCTCCTCCGACGCCACCGAGTGCCTCCTATCCACCGTCAAGATCTCTTCGACCAGCCTTGCCCTTTCCTCCTGCTCCACCCTCTCCCTATGCACCCGAATCAAAATAAACTCCCCTCTAACTACAGCCTCGAGTGCCGCCCACAATGTGGCAGCTGTGTCCTCCACTGTATCATTGACCTCAAACGGCAAGCCCACATGCCCTCATCCGCCAACAGCCCCAAATCCAACCTCCACTGCAGCCACTGGGCTACCCCCTTTGTTAACGACGAGCTGACAGCAGCATGCTCACATTCACTGATCCCAGTCTTTATTTCATAGGTTTCCAAAGTTCCAAAACTGCCCAAAACAGATTTTGAACTCCCCAGCTGAATATTAACAGCGCGAGTCCTTATTCCCAGAAATCTCACTATCCCTGAAATCCCATTCCGGAGAATCTTCCGCTACGTAACGGAGAGACTGCGGCACTGTCAGAGGTGCTGGTTTTCAGGGTAGATGTAAAAGCAAGGTCCTGCCTGCTTTTCCCGAGCGGATACAAAAGATCCCATTAGTGTAGTTCAAACACCCCCACCACCCTCTCCCAGCACTCTGGACATTTAATGCATTTCAAAATATTACAACACTAATTCCAGTCATTGTGCAAGAGACTAACATGCAACATGCCTGCTCAAGTGAGAGCAGAGTTTGGAGACATGGCCCTGCATCTGTTGCTGAGGCCATAGAAGGGTTAATGTAGGGTGAGCCTATGAAATGGGAGGGCAGGCCATTAGCATCTGAAACAGAAGACAGCCTTGACTCCACGACCTTGGGCAGCAGCTGGGAATCTGTTCCCGTCTTCAAG